>NW_027100725.1:4681464-4691442 GCF_040412425.1 Macrobrachium rosenbergii
CAAACCTGCAGCTCCTACAAAATCAAGAATATGTCCCAAGAAACTCCATATTCCTACCAGAGTCCTTACTTTCAATTCGTAAGCTCTTGTTTACAAACACCACACAACCGTTCATCTTCCTTCTTAGACCTACAACTGACTGAGCCTCACAAGGTCAGAGAACGTTTCTATCACCTTCTTTCATTGGCTGAAAACTTCCATTTTGGCAAAGCGCCTTTGTAAACGATCTCCCATTGGCTGGTGGAATGAGAACCAATTTTCAGAAGGTATTTCTGTGGGGATCATTCTCCTTTGATGTCTAACATATCTATAAATAGTTTATGAACATAAAAGTACATACATGGAAAACAAAAGGCCGGTTAATAAATGAATAATTGTAGAAACGGAAAACAGAACAAGGAAAAAGACTAAAAAAGTATAAAAGAAAAGGCAACCCCAGCTGTATCCCAAATACTACACGTATACATGTGTATTTAAATTCTATTATACTTCTAGATGTCTATATATGTCCATGCTCATGTGCATTTCCACATATTAACACAGTTATACTCTACTCTAAAATGCACACACACACACACACTCAAACAATTAGCCCAAACGATGGTATAAGAGACTTTTCGTATATTACAGGTACGGCAGTTAATTGAAAAAATGAAAATATCCAATAAACACTTGAATATTTGCATACCCAAATCTTTATCGTTGCGACAGTTAATTAAAAAAATGAAAATATCCAATAAACACTTGAACATTTGCGTAAATCTCTACATTGACAAAGAGGCAAAGGGATGGGAAGGACCTCTGGACTCGGCCTTACCAACACAGACGTGTTCTTATTGAAGTAACGTGCTGATCGAAACCCTAAATATTTCTTCTTTTAATTCCTTGTTGCCTCTTCCGACCACGTGGCAGCCGGCCAGATACTTCAGTCCGAAATCAGGACTTATTGCTCTCTCTCTCTCTCTCTCTCTCTCTCTCTCTCTCTCTCTCTCTCTCTCTCTCTCTCAGGATTGTTACCTGTTGGTAGCTCTGAGGTTCTATGTACGTATTCTGGTCATTAAAGAAGAAACTATATTTTTTTTTTTGCAAGACAAAATCTAAATTTTCGATCAATATTATATACCAAGGCAATGGGACGAAGTATTTATCTCACGAAACTGATGCTTAAACTGGGCCACGGAACCTGTGCTACTGGCGACGTCAGTATACTGACATCTGTACTTTCTCTTTCAAGTCTCACCTCCAGAGGTTCAGGCAGCCATGGTCTATTTGCTGTCCGATCTACTACTGGGGTTTTCACATACCTCTAAATAATCTGCATTGCTTTGAGAAGTTGAGGGTTTGGAGACGTATCTTATGCTCAATTCCTCCTGCAGATTGAAAGGAGGGGTCAGCCTGAGTTCACTTACTGTATCTGCAAGCCACAGGGGAAGTGGTGTATGCCCTTTACTAAACTGAAATCCAAAGTTATGTAAAACATCTCATTTTTTTAAGTTAGTTTAAGAGGCAGAGTCATAAATTTGATAGGTATAATCCAGCTTGCTTAAACATAGATATATAAAGGCAAAGTATAGTTTTCCTGTCAGCACCACAGTTAAAATGTGATGCCACCTTCAATATATTCACTGCCTGCTTAATCCTGCTGGTCAGATCATTTAGATGCTTCTGAAGCAGTAGATCTGCTGCCATAGATAGCAAAGTCATCTGCAAATGATGACTGACCCTTGGACCCAGCTGATAGGTGGGTGATTGCCATTACAAATAGAGTAAGAGTCAGCAAGCTACCTTGTGGGACACCTTGTCAACAGGAAGAGTAGAATGATGATCCTATGCCAAATTTTTGACAGGATCTGACAAAAAATCCATTTTGAAATGATGCCTATTGCCTCAAATGTGCAGCTGTGGAATATCCTGACCTCCAGATATTTAAGCAAGGAGCCACCTAATTCCTGCTTTCTGTTGACATTTCCTGAATTCAGGTGCAAGTCTAATTTCCTCTTCCCTCGTCATTATTTCCGCATCACTTGTATCTTTGTGGACTGATTTCCCTTTGGAGCCCTCTTGGGTTTATAGCCTGTTGACTCCATTTGCTGAAGGTTTGGTCACGGAATAAAGTAAAATGAGCCTCTCATGTTGCAGCAACGAAATCAACCCGAGTTTTCATTTCACCTAAACTTTATTCACAACAAATCAAAAGTGACTCTACGCACAAGTTACTGTCAACAGATATTTTACAAACACCACACTTACCCAATTTCTTGCCAGACTAAGCCAGTCCTGGATTATTCACACTTTTTAATTTGCACACAGTGTCACCAAATGCATTTCTATGAGCATTGTGATAAGATGAAAAATTCAATCACTAACAATATCCACATAGGGCTTTCAATAATAGTTTTACTATTTGTATCCAAAATCCACTTCCAATTGTGACCAGGTGTGTGCGTGTATTCTTTTGGCCTGCAACCAACTGACCCAAAACGAATGCTATCAACAGCCTTATATAGCTCCTGATCACCTAGAGCTTTCTAAAGGTCTTCCTACAAGTTTCCAGAAGAGTCTAGCCCTTACTGGCACATTCTGCTCACTACCCCCTGTTTTAGTACATCCTGCTGAATACCCCCAATTTATGCCATCAGCAGCCACTCAACAAAACAAAACAAAGCAGGACACATGCATTTAGTTCTTGAATGTAACTCAAGTGGATCCCTTAGACCATAGTTCAAACACACCCAGTAGCAGTCCTCTTCAATTATTCTTTGATGGTCAGTTTGCATCTCTTCATATTTTGCACCAATGAAGTGCTCCTTAAAAATGTGGGAGTGACATCACCCTGACAATTGAGGTAAAGTATTAAATACATAGATGATGAAGTCAACAGACATGGAAAAGCAAGATAGGGGAAGAAGAGTGAAAGGCAGCGAAATAAATTTTTTTAAAACAAAGTTAACAGACACAGTAGAATCATACATGTTGGATATACAACCCATTGCATGTCATTTTCTGTTTAACAGCCTTCAGTCACATCACAAGTTACATAATGCATACAATGAACCCAATAAATTCCATATTACAATACATTACCTAGACAATTTCAAATGAACTAAATATTATATCCTTAAATTCACAGTTCCTGGAATGATATTATGGATTCCGAGTGGAAGAATAGTTCTTTCCACAGTTTGACTTTAGACTGTCTTACAGAATAAAAAATAAGTATTTTCAAGATATTGCAAACAGTTGGAGGAAACGCTGATACGAAAAATGGATAATGATAAGATAATAGGAAAGTATTGGATCTCTTTACTACAAGGTTCCCAGAAGATAGTGCAATAAAGTCAGGATGAAGTTCTCAAACTTCTTGGGACATTTTTATGCAAAATTTTCGTAAACGCGTTGGATGTGCAAGAGGCTGGAGTTGAAGGTTTTCATGTGCCTCTCCTAACCCCAGAAAAGGTTATCTATCTTTTGCCAAACATTAATTAGAACTCGTGTATATGACCCATGAATGAAGTGCATAAATTATTATGTTTAAAAATATTAGAAGAAACAAAACCATTACTAAATGAGAATATATGAAGACTACTGCAGTCCCAAAGATTCATCCCCATATCGGCAGACCATGGGAGACGAGTAAATGGGCTGTATAGAGTGAGTAACCATGCGTTGTATGTCAACATACTGTTATCATTTTCACCCTACTCAAACGACCCTGTCTTGAGGAGAACATTATCAGCTGAGAAACGTCATACTGAAGTATGCTAAAAGGGCATAGGCATACTGGGGGATTTCACTAGAGCAAGGCTGTTGTAATCACTCACTCACCAATGATGATGACTGTGTTTAGACGTTCTGTGATGAAACGGGCCGCGTTCAGCAAGCAACTCAAAGCAAAGCAACAGCTGTTTCCTCAGCTTTATACATAAATCTTAAAATTGAAGAATATTCCAGGACAAAAAGATAAAAATCTGTATTTGAAAAAAGGTTTCAGAAACTTTGAACAACACAAAAATTTCCATCTTTTCACTCGCTACCCTAATCCTGTTTTGCTGTTTTCAGGTGTGAAAGTGAAACGCTTGGCGCTTGACATAACTTACTGAAATGTTTCTTTTCTTTTCTTTTCTTACTAGGTACAGGCAGCACAGCATTTCTATTTTCTCTATTTATTTTCTTTTCTTATTTTGTTCAGTTTGGGGTGTCATGTTCACATGGTAAAGAAGTGCACAATATTTTCAGGTTTCGAAGACGCAGTGAAGAGTGACTGTTGTAAAATGTTATGCAATAATTCTAATATCGTATTCATACAATTTTTGCACCAGCTGCAGACCCATCCATATGCAAAGCTAAGACAGTGCTGGCTGAGAATTTGTCTAATCAAAACAATTGCGCAATTTGTATAGTTTTTTTTACTTGGCGATCCGCTGAAATTTTTAAGTCTGCTGGTATGGTAAGTTCAGTTAAGCTTAATATATGCTAAAAGGAATGAACGTGGAAAAACATAAAACAAAGAATTTTCAGAATAAATGAAATGAAAACCTACAATAATTATTAACATGCTGTTTCAGCCAAAGTCACAGCACTTCGGTGCATAAGACGACCGAATATGTGGAGCAAGACGACCAAAACAAAGTTGGGACAATGTTGCCAACTCCAGTGATCTACAAACCGCCAATATCTCAGTTTTTATTCTCAACTCATATCATATTCAGTTTGACAACTAAGGTCACTAACGCCGATACCAGTTGTTAAGAATGACAAAATTTATATAAACCTTTGGACGTAATGACTAGATACAAAATTGAAATTTCTAGTTTTTGCAGAAGACCTGCTCCTGATGCAAATCTAAAAATGCCACTGGCATCAAAAGCAACTTCTTCCTCTAAGAGGACTTTGGCTAGAATGTAAAGGCCATTCTCGTCTCAGACCTCGGGGAGAGGACTTCGGCCAAACGCTCAATATCAGAACTGGAATATTTTAGTGTGATAATCTTTTGACTTTTTACTTTCATAATAAATAAAGCGTAAAGCTACAGAATGCAAGTGGATGTCCACTGTACATAACACGTAGGCTATGTCAGGCTACCCTGAACCCCGACAGCAGTTCAAGTTCAGAAGTTTCCACTGGTTATCAAGAGCCTCCAAGCAGACATGAAGTGCATAGAATTCCAATGCAAAGCACAAGCAGAAATGAAGCAAGCTTAGTGAAAATGGGTTCGACTGACATTTCTACATCACCAGAATAAAGGTGGAAATTCTAACAAGAAATCTAAACGTTTCCTATGAAAGAAAACTCTGGTGCAAATGCAGATGAGTTAAAGATGGACAAAAGAATGCATTTTGAAGATTATTTTAATATTTGGAATAAATGTAATGCATATTTAGTAGGCTATATTGACCACCAACGGGGATCAGAAAAAGGGATATTTGCTCTGCAAATGTACCATCAGATTATGGGAGTCAACATTAGGGCATAGTAGGCCTCCGATTTTTTTTCCTGCCAGTTTATGTCTTTGGCGTGCTTGAGGGCATTCCCAGAGGTTAACTATTACCATGTTCAACAGTGAGAGGAGACTCACATTACAGTAGTATAATCCGGATCACCTCAAGCACTACAGTACTTCAATCTGTAATAAAAACCTAGTTATTGGAACTTCTTCAGAAGTTCAAAAGAAGATGCAAAATTACTACCTTAATACTATTCTCCTTCCTTGCATTTTAATACATTTTTATCTATTTTTTTCTTTTTCACTAAGTGAGATTTCTGCTTCCTCTACTTCCCTTTGCCTCCTCTTACTTCATCCTAATGAACACCTTAATATTCTCTGGGAGCTTCAATTTCAAGTTAGTGCCCCTTTGGTGAGCTTGTTCCATATGAATAGGGTTCATCTTCCGAATAATATTCATATTAAATATAATAAAGAAAATATTCATAGCAACATGAGTCTTAAAATGGAGAAGCAAATCCACAGTTATGTATATGTACTACATATATTTAGAGATAAATCAGTACAGAACTGAGCTTTCAGGAACTTGTTTGGTTCCTCTTTTTTAAAAACTGGGCCAACTTAACAAGTTCCTCTCAAAGGGCTGGCTTACTCTTAATGAAATATAAAAAAAATCTATCTTTAAATATATCTACATATAAGTAATCATGTGGAAACAGTTAAATCAAATATATATATATAATATATATATATATATATATATATATATATATATATATATATATATATATATATATATATATAATAACAATAATAGTGAACATCACTAAGCAAACCAACAAAAGCAATTTTGTTACATATGCTAATTTCAACCAAGTAAGCAGTACACCGTAAATGGAAAAACCTTCATCGATCCCTCAACGCCCCAGAGATCAGTCTTTAAATGGGGTTATATCCTGAAAATATCTCTTATGCACCTTCAGCCTGAAATCCCTTCCATGGCTGGGTATTCTAATGGGGCTTTATTCCAAATTATGACGACACTATCTCAGTGGCTTCCACCTTTTTTCATTTCCATTTTGTAGCTGACAATTTTGCTGTAAACAACTGACATAGTTATACTGAGTTTTTGCAGCATTGCACCCACAAAACTACTGCAGGTTTTGCAACATTCCTGCCTGCCCTCCCTCCAACAACAAAGAACTGATTCCCAACATCTCAGCTGTCTCTTTAGTCTTGCATACTAAAGCAAAAGACATTTCAGTATCATCATCCACTGTTCTAAGAAACTTGGAAATACTTTCAAAGCACATTTTATCTTACTTCGGGGCTGATTCTTATCCTTTAAGGCATCATGTACGAAGGAACTTGTTAACATTAAGGAACAAACTTATCTAGAGGGTTTCAGTTTCAAAAACAAATATTCTAGAATACTGGCAAAAATCATACAGGAACAACACAGGAACAGACTGCAGTACACTGCTATCTAAGCATGAGATGATGAGGGTATGTTATCCAAAGAGCCATGCATAAGAGAGAAATGAGCTATGGAAGCAGCAGGCAATCGCATCACAAGGGGTAGGAATTCACCAGGGCACACCGGGAACCTGGACCAGATTCCAAATCAATTTGCACAAGCAAATTTTTCCTTTCTTCAAAACAGATTCATATTCTTTGATCCACACTTATCCCATAAAGGCTTGTGTAAGAATTTACTTGCTGACTGACATCAATTAGCAACGTGGGAGGCTTCAGAGTTTCAGAAATAATAATAATGGTAAAAATCATATGGGAACTATAACCCACATATACAGACTGCAGTACACTGGTATGTAGGCCTGAGATGGGTCGATTATGAGATTCAAAGAGCAGTGCATCAGAAAGATAGCAATGGAACCAGCAGGCAAACAGAAACAGTCAGTAATGCCACAAATTGATCAGAGAAAGAATGAAAGCCTGGATCCCCAGACAGGACTTCAAAAGTGCACAATGCACAAAGAGAAGAGGGGGGGGGGGGCATTCATGGCAGATATTTCAAGAAAGTCAACATATAAAAATAACAAACAACACATATGAACCCATTTTTGGTATGTTTGTTATTAGGTAAAGTATTTCAACCTCATCAAGGTGCTGAAATATCATAGATTCATAGCCTGAACTTTCAATCACCAATGGCACTTAATGATATCACTAACATATACCCATCTTGGAATGTCATTACTGTCAAATAAGACTGGTTAAGTAATTATCCTTGAGGTGAAGCTAGTTGAGATTTATTCTATGGCCCAACATAACCACCACTCCACTATCAAACCTTTCTGCAAGTGTAATTCATTTGTGTTTCATTCATAACTTGGAAACAAAACAAAAAAAGCTCATAAATTGTTGGGCTTCACCAACCCCATTAAAAAGGTTTGATAAAATAATTGTCTTGAGTTTCAGTTAAATCTTGAAGCTTCTCAGTTTTCCATATAAATTCAGCTGTTGAAATTAACACAGTAGAAAAAGTGACTTTCGATTCATCCTAGGATGGGACGTCCACAGGCCTACCTGTTAGGCAATCAGCAGTTACTGCCTCAATACAAACCTAGTGTGTGGAGGGGTCTTGGGCCTATATCCAATTTCTATGACATTGTGTGACATGCAATGACCTGTCCTTTGCCTCTGCTGCTCATGAGCAACCTTCAGTTCTGGACAATCCAGAGGAAATTGACAAAGACTGTTAACTCATTAGGTTTGTGTACTCATGATAATCAATGCTACCTATGCTATTAATGACTGCATTTCTTCAAGATAGTTCAAGTGAACCCTTCCCTAGCTCATTGCCTAAAAGAATTCAGTGACTAATAACACTATTTTAGTAGAAATGCAACAGAAAACTATTGCCTACAGCAAAATGCAGCTTTCCTTTGATTTACACAGCCTTGATCTGATGCCTTTGCGCTGGAACCATTTGCCTATTCAGCACAAAATGAGGCTGGACTAACGTCATAAGGCCTGAACGTTTTGCAACACGTCACCACAGCTCCAATAATTGACATCATTCATACTACACTAAATTTTTTCAACAAAATGCGAATTCCTTCAATTATATGACTACAAATGGTGTAATTTACCAGCCTTTTTTTTATTCAGCAGGATATCTAGTCCATTTCCTACTAATAACAGCAACCGAGCTACAAACTTTAACTACAATCTGTATGACAACTAAACAAGTCCTTTTCGTTTTTTTTTTTTTATCAAATGGAGCTTATTCTGTTCAAGTACATAAAACTTGCTAAGGAGGATAGAAACACCTCAAGTTCAAATAAAATATCTTGGTGGCCAGTTTGAAAAGCTCAAATTTCCATGACACACAGAGCAAGTGAAAATTGGTTCTAGAGAATGGTGGGGGCACCACCTGAATCCAAGGGGGCACTGAATTATTTAGTCACGTTTCTACCATCCCAGTAAATCACATAAGAATGCATAATTCCCAATTAAGTCATCACATTACAGTGCCAGATCTGTGTTTATCTAAAAAAGTTGCTTTAAGGATTGAGGGTTCAGATTTGTCCATAATACCAACCTCTTCACTAAAGCAGATATCAGAAGGGAGAAGACCAGTGGGGAGACCGAGGATGAGATGGAAAGAGAATGTGTTCAGCAGTCAAAGAGAATTGGGAGTGGAGGAGGAGGAGGAGGAGGAGGAGGAGGAGGAGGAGGATCCTGAGAATCTCTGAAGAGATGCAGCACTCAGCAGGGGAACGTGGAGAGGTCTGATGCAAGCGGCCATGGGTCACCAAGAAGCGCAAGTAGCCACCAGAGTGAGTGAGTGGAAAATGAAAGCCAAAACACCTGCAGCACTGAGGAGACGTCACCAGAAAGCAAGAATGAATTTGCTCCTCTCCTAAACATTAGGAAATCACAAGACTCCGCAACTGCACCAGGCAACTATTCCTCATTTAGTTGTAGCAAAAATAAAACTCACAGCAACCTAGGTATTGCTAAACATGGTGCTAGCAAACAACACACTGTTGGCAACAGCAGTCTGCCTCCTGTTGCTAACAAAAATAGCTACGTCAAGTAGAGAAAAGTGCAGAGGACTTTTGTCCTTGTACATTTTATGCAACAAGCATAACGAGCTCATTTTACTTCTAAGCAAAACTCAATATTAAGAGTTGGCAAAGCACGTTGAATGATGACACAACTCTATCCAAGAGTTCGAGATGAGAGCACCCAAAGACCACACTGGAGAAGAGTACTCCAAACAAGGAAGAAGAAAAGTGTTAAAACACTCAAGATATAATGGCTTCATCACGAAACCTTTGAAAACATTTCTGCAAGATACCAACTTGTTGAGAAACAGAGGAAGCAGTATTACATACATGGTTCTCAAAAGTCTTCTTATCAAAAGTTACTCCTAAATAATCTTTAAAGTCTTTCACATATAAAACCATAACACTTGAATGTAAATTTGAATGCAAAAGAAAACATGTTCTAGATCCACTAACTAACATATTTTCAGATTTAGAAGAATTAAGCTTCATGTGCAA
>NW_027100725.1:4691942-4706942 GCF_040412425.1 Macrobrachium rosenbergii
CTTACTATTTGGTAATGCTCAAGTTCCTAGAAAGCTCATAATGCTACAAACCCCAGCACCTCACTGGTGGTAAGCAGTCCAGTATGGAAAGAGAGATGTAAACAATAAGAGAATATTAAAGAAAAGAAAAAAATATGTAATGACATGCATGTACTGACAGAAAAGTATGTACTTTTTGGTCTTTTTAGTTCCAGCAATTTTAATTGGTATGAATATTATGGTCACAGATGTTATAAGAGTTCATACTGTGTGGTATTGACTCTCAGAAAGGCAAAGGAAATTGAAACACTTCTTAGAGAAAATTGCACCTCTGGTGCTCTTGTATTAGGATTTTCTGTAAGAGGAGGCTCTTCAGCTGCCCTCTGTGCATCTTGAGATCTCTGGCAAAACGAAAAACCTTTGATCTTTTGTAAATTTTAGTAGTTTTTGTTGGTCAGTTCTTTATTTTGTGGTATATTTACCAATGTTTTATGCTTGTTTTTTGCTTTTCTTTTTTAGTTTCTGAGGTGTCCTCCTATAGCAGGCTCCCTTACTACCCAGTGGGCTTTTCACAGCCTTGTGTAGTAGCTGTACAGTATGTGTGCCTTGCTTGATCTAGTAGTATAATCGCCCACAATGAAATTGATTACTTTTTCTCATATGTAATATTCAGGAACTCTCATCTCTGTTCTCTAGCAGGATTCCAGTGCCACTTTTACCTCCTGGTATCATTCTCAAAACCATCTCCTCCATCAATTTCTCAAAACCATCACCACTTGTAAATTGTCAACTTTGTGTTCATTAGCCACTGCATCAGATTATGTTAACCAAAAACCTTTTTTCTGATCCCCGTTGGCGGTCAATATAGCCTACTAAATATGCATTACCTTTATTCCAAATATTAAAATAATCTTCAATATGCATTCTTTTGTTCATCTTTCACCTCATCTGCATTTGCACCAAAGGTTTGTTTCATAGGAAATGTCCACATTTCTTGTTAGAATTTCCACCACCACCTATATTCTGGTGATGCAGAAATGTCAGTTGAACCCATTTTCACTGAGCTTGCTTCATTTCTGTTTGTGTTTTGCATAGGAATTCTAGCACTTCATATCTGCTTGGAGGCTCTTGGTAACCAGTGGAAAAATCTGAACTTGAACTGCTGTTGGGATTCAGGCTAGCCTGGCATACATTTTATGTACAGTGGACATCCACTTGCATTTTGTAGCTTTACGCTTTATTTATGAAAGTAAAAAGTCAAAAGATTTTCACACTAAAATATTCCAGTTCTGATACTGAGCGTTTGGCCGAACCCTCTCCCCGAGGTCAGAGTCGAGAATGGCCTTTACATTCTAGCCAAATTCCTCTTAGGGGAAGAAGTTGCTTTTGATGCCAGTGGCATTTTGAGATTTGCATCAGGAGCAGGTCCTCTGCAAAAACTAGAGATTTCAATTTTTTATCTAGTCATTACGTTCAAAGGTTTTTATAAATTTTGTCATTCTTAACAACTGGTATCGGCGTCAGTGACCTTAGTTGTCGAACTTAATATGATATGAGCTGAGAATAAAAACTAAGTTGTTGGCGGTTTGTAGATCACTGGATTTGGCAACATTGTCCCAACTTTGTTTTGGTCGTCTTGCTCCACATATTCGGTCGTCTTATGCATCGAAGTGCTGATACAGCATGTTAATAATTATTGTAGGTTTTCATTTCATTGATTCTGAAAATTCTTTGTTTTATGTTTTTCCACGTTCATTCCTTTTAGCACATATTAAGCTTAACTGAACTTACCATACCAGCAGACTTAAAAACTTCAGCAGATCGCCAAGTAAAACAAACTATACAAATTGCCCAATTGTTTTGACCGGAAAAATTCTCAGCCAGCATTGTCTTAACTTTTGCTTATGGGTGGGTCTGCAGCTGGTGCAAAAATTGTATGAATACGGTATTAGAATTATTACATAACGTTTTACAACACTTACTCTATACTGTGTCTCCGAAACCTGAAAATATTATGCACTTCTTTACCATGTGGACATGACACCCCAAACTGAACAAAATAAGAAAAGAAATAAATAGAGAAAATTGAAATGCTGTGCTGCCTGTACCTAGTAAGAAAAGAAAAAAAAAAGCATTTCAGTAAGTTATAGTGCAAAGTGTGTCATTTTCACACCTGAAAACAGCAAAACAGGATTAGGGTAGCGAGTGAAAGATGGCAGTTTTTTGTGTTCAGAGTTTCTGAAACCCTTTCTTCAAATACAGATTTTTATCTTTTGGTCTCGGAATATTCTTCAACATTAAGATTTATGTATAAAACTGAGGAAACCAGTTGCTGCTTTGCTTTGAGTTGCTTGCTGAACGCAGCCCATTTCATCACAGAACGTTTGAACACAGTCATAATCATTGGTGAGTGAGTGATTACAACAGTCTTGCTCTAGTAAAATCCACCGGTATGCCTATGCCCTTTAAGCATACTTCAGCATGACGCTTCTCAGTTGATAATGTTCCTAAGTCAGGGTCGTTTGAGTAGGGTGAAAATAGTAACAGTATATTGACTGACAGACAACACTTGAGTTACTCTGTACAGCCATTTACTCGTCTACCATGGTCTGCCGATATGGGAATGAATCTTTGTGACTACAGTAGTTTTCATATATTCTGTTTTTGTGATATTTTTGTTTCTTCTAATATTTTTAAATATAATTTATGCACTTCATTCAGGGTCATATAAACGAGTTCTAATTACGGTTGGCAAAAGATCGATAACCTTTTTCTGGGGTTAGGAGAGGCACAGGAAAACCTTCCACTCCGGCCTCTTGCACATCCAAAGCGTTGACGAACATTTTGCATAAAAATGTTCCAAGAAGTTTGAGAACTTCATCCTGACTTTATTACATTATCTTCTGGGAACTTTGTAGTGAAGAGATCCAATGCTTTATTTCACTGCCTTTCACTGTTCTTCCCTATCTTGAAAATACTTATTTTTTATTCTATTTGCTTTTCCATGTCTGTTGTCTTTAATGTATTGTAATATTTTATTGTTCATTGTATGCATATGTATCAGTAACTTGTGATGTATTTAATAGTTTACCTCAATTGTCAGGTGATGTTCTTCCCTATTTTGCTTTTCCATGTCTGTTGACTTCATTTCTAAGGAGCACTTCATTGGTGCAAAATATGAAGACATGCAAACTGACCATCAAAGAATATTTGCAGAGGACTGCTGCTGGGTGCGTTTGAACTACGGTCTAAGGGATCCACTTGAGTTACATTCAAGAACTAAATGCATGTGTCCTGCTTTGTTTTGTTTTGCTGAGCAGGCGCTGATGACATGAATTGGGGGTATTCAGCAGGATGTACTAAAACGGGGGGTAGTGAGCAGAATGTGCCAGTAAGGGCTAGACCCTTTTGGAAACTTGTAGGAAGACCATTAGAAAGCTCCAGGTGATCAGGAGCTATATAAGGCCGTTGATAGCATTCTTTTTGGGTCGGTTGTAGGCCAAAAGAATACGCACACACCTAGTCCCAACTGGAAGTGGATTTTGGATAAAAATAGTAAAACTATTATTGAAAGCTCTCTATGGATATTGTTAGTGACTGAATTTTCCATCTTATCACAGTGCTTATAGAAATGCATTTGCTGACACTGTGTGCAAATTAAAAAGTGTGAATAATCCAGGATTGGCTTAGTCTGGCAAGAAATTGGGTAAGTGTGGTATTTGTAAAATATTTGTTGACAGTACTTTGTGCTTAGTGTCACTTTTGATTTGATGTGAATAAAGTTTAGGTGAAATGAAAACTCGTGTTGATTTCGTTGCTGCAACATCAGAGACTCATTTTAGTTTATTTCGTAACCAAACCTTCAGCAGACGGAATCAAGAGGCTACAAACCCAAGAGGGCTCCAAAGGGAAATCAGTCCGCAAAGATCCAAGCGATGCGGAAATAATGACGAGGGAAGAGGAAATTAGACTTGCACCTGAATTCAGGAGATGTCAACAGAAAGCATGAATTAGGTTGCTCCTTGCTTAAGTATCTGGAGGTCAGGATATTCCACAGCTGCACATTTGAGGCAATAGGCATTGTTTCAAAAAGGATTTTTTGTCAGATCCCATCAAAAAGTTGGCGTAGGAACATCATTCTACTCTTCCCGTTTGCAAGGTGTCCCACAAGTTAGCTTGCTAAGTCTTACTCTGTTTATAATAGCAATCACCCACCTATCAGCTGGGGTCCAAGGGCCAGTCATCATTTGCAAATGACTTTGCTATGTATGGCAGCAGATCTACTGCTTCAGAAGCATCTAAATGATCTGACCAGCAGGATTAAGCAGGCAGTGAATATATTGAAGGTGGCATCACATTTTAACTGGGGTGCTGACAGGAAAACTATACTTAGGCTTTATATATCTATGTTTAAGCAAGCTGGATTATACCTATCAAATTTATAGCTCTGCCTCTTAAACTAACTTTAAAAAAATGAGATGTTGTACATAACTTTGGATTTCACTTGAGTACAGGGGCATGCACCACTACCCCTGTGGCTTGCAGATACAGTAAGTGAACTCAGGCTGACCCCTCCTTTCAATCTGCAGGAGGAATTGAGCATAAGGTACGTCTCCAAAACCTCAACTTCTCAAAGCAATGGAGATTATTTAGAGGTATGTGAAAACCCCGGGGGATCGGACAACAAATAGACCACGGCTGCCCTAACCTCTGGAGGTGAGACTTGAAAGAGAAAGTAGAGATGTCAGTATACTGTACTGACGACGCCAGTAGCACAGGTTCCGTGGCCCAGTTTAAGCATCAGTTTCGTGAGATAAATACTTCTTCCCATTGCCTTTGTATATGTAACAAGAACAAAATTAACACTTTTTTGAAAGTGTACGTAACGTGCTCGAACGATCTTTCTTCAGGAAAAAAAGCGTATGAAGATTCGACCCATGATAACATCTGCATCCTTTTTCTCCCCTCGCTCTCTCTCTCTCTCTCTCTCTCACCGTGTATCGCCTCTCTCTCTCTCTCTCTCATCGTTTTCCGAAGTTCACCCACCCGAATCTCACTCATTCTCTCAAAGCAATTAAATGGACCATTTAAAGAAACGCAATAGTTTCTACAAAAATAGGTTTATTATTCAAATAACCCAACAAGAAATGAATAAAACAAAGCAAAGATTAAAATGCATAATAAATGAATAAATGAATTATCGAGTCAGATAACTAAACTCTAAACTGCAAAACACTTCTGATTAAAGAAGTCTCACTATGGCTAATAGCCTGAAAATATCCAAAATCACACATACCCCCCCAAATCAATAACTAAAGTCATGTCAAAAAAAACAGTCTACCACATGTTATTTGAACCAGTCCACACTGTCCACAGACATCTGTCGGAAGAATTAAACATGATAGAAAACTCCCAAAAATATATGAAATGCAAAACACAATAATGGAAAGTGTAAAATGCATAGCCAAGATATGGCAAACGTAACATAACAAAATAATAATATAAAAGAGGTATGAATATTCATATTAAATCTCGCAAACCAGTTCAAAAGTTCATAATGATCAGAAAATCATGGTAAAAATCACAAGTTCAATTTCCTCCCATAAAAACAGAGATTTCAAATTCTACCTTATCTGCCGATTTCAAAGCCTGGATCCTCTCCAAAGCTACGTCTAGACAACTGCAGTTCTATCACGTTAATGAACGATCAAACTCACTTTTAGGGCAGATTTTGGCACAATCTAGATCAAATTAACGCACGTACTCACGAATATACATAACACTTCGGAGATCACCTGACCGGCAATATTGCTGAGGTTCTCACGCAGATAGCTGAGGAATCAAACTATTTGCTGAACACAAAGATTTTACATCGAGTCTCTCGACCTAGTTCCATCTGACTCCAAAAATTCTTCCATCACATCTTAAAGCATTGAAGCTATGAAATGCATATATGTATCCTTTAAAATTGTAGCAGCCATATTTTCTGAAATAGAGCTCGGCCACCACATAAGAGCGTCTCGCTCTCCTTAACGGCAAACTAAAACAAAAACATATGTATAAAACATAACAAAATAGGGCTATGCTCAATTAGCAATGTCTACTGCACTGCAGCTTTAAGGACTGCTCTCATGACGCACTTCCAAAGTCACTGGTGTTGTGTTCTTAGAGCCTTTACATGTAATCTTACACACACGAATAAGCTTTACTACTCCCACAACAAGAATTATCAGTAAAATAGCTATTAAGACAATTAAAATTGTCGGCATAATATATTCCTGATACTGGAACATCACTGTATCGTCAATGTCTTCCAACGGTGGAACCGTCATTGGCACCTTGGTTGTAGGTACCGCCACTACCAAATGCTCGTTATGCGTATGACGCATAATTATCTTCTCGGAACTGTTGAATACAGCACGGCTAAGTACGAGAAAGTCCGTAGACATCACACGGCATGCAGCATCAAACAGCTTGGATCCTTGAAGAACAAATGACATCGACTTGTTGTTCTGGCACATCATTGTAACTGCACTCTTTCCAGAACGCGGCAGTTAGAGTACTGGTGGACTCAATGTGGTAATCTCGCAGGAACTGTCTAAAGTCACATTCTGTCGGAGTCTGTCTATGAACTAATGATAATTCACAACCACCCACAGACACAACTCGCAACTGGAAAATACTACTGTCACACACACACTTCTCTCTAACCAAAGTACAACTTGTCTTATAATCAACTCCCGAACCTTGATATTGATCTCCCAAAATGAACATGGTCTCTAATCCATCCCATGTCACTACTGAGTCTCCCAAAATGACTCGAAAAAGGTCTAATAACAAAAAGGTTTCATGTTACTGAACCAAACAAAACCAATGCAAAAGTCAAACACTCTCAATGTGAACTAATTCCAAGTGTGTATCTCAGAATAATCACAGTCAACTCACTACTAAGCACAATAACTCTACGGAACTCACCCATAAAAAAAATTCTATCCAACAGAAAAAAAATACTCGAGAATCCTATCCAAACACTAAAAGGTATCATATCTCGTAAAAGACATGAACGTTCTACTCCGGTTAGCAAATATTTCGCAACACCTAACTAATTCTCAACGAAATAGCAATTGACGTAATGGCAATCGCTCCCACAATCTTAACAATTACAACTACTCACAATACAGCTCCCTTCATTTTAAAAAAAAAAAAACTGAAAAAAAATCCAAATACTCAAATACGATCTCCCAACCCGAAAAAAAAGATCAGACTTGTTCGGTCCGATATACTAAGTACCTCCCCAAAAAAAATCCTAAACAACACACATATTGCGTCAGATGATGAAACACATCATAACACAATAACACACTAACACATGGGTCGAATCTCGTATGAAATTAGCCCATGTCTCCATTCCTAAAATCATTCGAAAACAAATGATTAAGAACTTCAACATCTAAAATGAACAAGAGACAAAAAAAATAAAAAAAATATCATATATATACAAATACTAACCCATTTATCCCTCTAACTATATACAAACGTTCCACTACATAACTATATACAAATGTTCCATTACATCCCAACTTTCTTTAACTTCGAAATATTGGTCAATTTCGTCACTCCAGTATTTACATCTTTAACTACAAATCTATTCCCTCTTTTGATCTCTACAATCTCAAAAGGTCCGTGGAACTTCGGACTTAATTTATAATTCAGATCATTCCGAACATTCACTTTAAGAAACACTCTATCACCCATCGAAAAAGCTACTCCCCTCGATTTCGCGTTACTTTTCTCTACCATTGCACGCGAACTAAGTTCAAGTTCTTTACTGATACGTGCAAATCTTTCTCTCGCTGTATTTATCAATGAAGTGACCGTAACATCACCCTGAACACACTCTGGTAACAAATCAAAAGGTCCTTTCAACTTGTATCCATACAAAGCTTCTGCTGAGATATCTTAATTGTGTCATTCAACATAGTATTGATACTATATCGCACTTCATCCAAAGATCTGTCCCAATGTGTATCGGAACCACCACCCACCGTCATGCGCAAAGCTTCGATTACTTTCCGATTCGCCTCTCACACAACCCATTTGCTTCAGGTCT
The DNA here is from genome assembly GCF_040412425.1 of Macrobrachium rosenbergii. Taxonomy (NCBI): domain Eukaryota; kingdom Metazoa; phylum Arthropoda; class Malacostraca; order Decapoda; family Palaemonidae; genus Macrobrachium; species Macrobrachium rosenbergii. Next base: position 4,700,032 of record NW_027100725.1, read on the forward strand.
ATATGGGATTATAGATACTTTCTTTATTCCCAACAAATTAGCAAGACCGTCTAAAGTCTTATTAATAAACTCCCTACCATTGTCTGTGATCAGACATTCAGAACACCATATCGACAAATTATCCCCTTAAAGAATGCTATAGCAACTTCCTCAGCTGATTTGTACTTCAGTGGGAAAATCTCGACAAAGCGAGTCAACTCATCAACAACTACTAATAAATGTCTATAACCATAAGCGGACTCTGAGAAGTTACCCAGAATATCCATATGCACTCTCTGAAACGGCCTATGTGGTATGGGATATGAACCCAAACGACACGACACTGTCGTCGCTGGCTTATTCGCATTGCAAATAGCGCACTTCTTCACAAAGGCTTCTACTGCGGAAAACATATTTTTCCAAAAGAACTTTGACCTGACGTTTTCATACGTCTTGTCTACACCCAAATGAGGCGAACCAAATTTACAATGTACAATGTCTAGAACTTGTGGTACTAGACTCTCTGGCACGATGATTTGTGTAATTTCACCCATGCTTCGAGTACTTCGCAAGTTATACTTAACTTTTCTCACCAATAAATTATTCTCCAACTCTAGACCAGAAAAAGGCAACTTATACCCTTTCTTCGGTGAAACTCCCCTAAGAAATGCCTTAGCATCTGACAACAATTTATCTTCATCTTGCTTTTGTTCCAGCAAGCCTATGTCCCAAGTGACATTTTCACCCGTAATATAACACACTGCGTTACTCTCACTATCACGAATAACAATCTCTCCCGAGACTGCCGACTCACTATTTCTCCCAGAAGTATGCACTGTAGGAACGTGTATGTCCTCTACATGCGATCTCTCAGAACTACTAATATCAGAGACATTAGACACCAAATATTTACTCTCTTCTCCCATACAGGATTCGGTGTGTATTTCCTCATCCTCAACCGGAAAATATCTGCTCAATGCATCTGCAACTACATTATGCTTACCTTCAATGTATTTGAGGTTTGCATCAAAATCTCTCAATGTTAGGAACCAACGTGCTCTCTTGGGCGACAAATTTGGCTTATTAAAAGCTCTAACAACGGTTGATGATCTGTAAAAATCTCAACTTTATTTCCCAACAACAACATCTTAAAATGAACAAGGCTAGAGACGACTGCGAAAGCCTCCTTGTCCACAACTGACATCAGCCTTTCGTTACTACCACGCGTTTTGAACTTTCTGCTATAAAAAGCAATTGGGTGTAATTTCCCCTCAAATTTCTGCATCAAACACGCACCTATACCTTCCTGACTCGCGTCAGTCACTAAGGTGAACGGTTGACTAAAATCTGAAACTTCAAAACTGGTGGGTTCACCAAAGCGTTCTTAAGCTTCTCAAAAGCTAATTGTTGACTATCACCCCAAACAAACTTAACGTCTTCTCGTAACAAATCTGTCAATGGCGACGCTATTGTAGAAAAATTCCGCACAAAACGGCGAAAGAAACCCGACATACCTAGGAACGAACGAATCTGTTTCCTGGTTTTGGGAACTGGAAAATTCACAATGGCTTTAACTTTCTCATCATTCACTCTAACTCCTCTTTAGAGATAACATGTCCTAAATAGACAATTTTTCTCTTCAGAAACTCACATTTGGCCAATTTGACCTTTAACCCAGCGAACCGTAATCGCTTAAGGACTTCTTTTAACACCTTTAGATGTTCTTCAATTGTATCTGTGCATATGAGAATGTCATCCATGTACACAAACACCGACTTTCCTAACAAGCCATGAAGTACTGTGTTAACCAGTCTAGTAAATGTTATTGGGGACCCTTGTAATCCAAAAGGCATCATATTAAACTCGTAATGTCCCTTTGGTACCGAAAATGCTGTATATTTACGGCTACTCTCACAAAGGGGAACCTGTAAAAACCCTTGCATAAGATCTATAGATGAATATATATTCTTGCCACCGATCTCAACAAACAAATCAGGCAAACAAGCCACCGGATATCTATCTGGGCATGTTTTTTCATTCAATTTACGAAAATCTACACAAACTCTGATACTACCGTCTTTCTTAGGAACTGCAAGCAAAGGAAAATTAAACGGAGAATTGGACGGTCTGATAATGCCTTCCGACTCCCACTTCTGAACTTCTTTTTCTACTTCTTCTCTGATCTTAAAAGGAATTCGATATGCTGGAATATATATGGGATTTGTACCCTTTTCTAGGCGGATTGAATGTTCTAAAACCTTTGTAACTCCTAATTTATCTCCCTTCAAAGCAATGATATCTAGATATTCTTTCAACACTTTCTCTACTTTATCTGAATACTCAGGATAATCAACTTTAGCCAAATGTTCATGTAGAACCTGACTTCGGAACTGTTGCTCCTCGTTAGGAAACATATTCCCGTCTCCACAAAACTCACTAGTTTATGCTCTTCATTAAACTCTTCAAAATCAATTACATAAGTACCCTTGTGATATTTTTTTCACTGAGTCTTGATAGCTAACTAATTCTACTGAAGTCACGCCTGCGACTGAAATTTCATTCACTGACACCGTACTCACAACGTCTTTGAATTTCTCGGTTCCCTCAACAACGCACACTTGAGAAGGAAACTTTTTCTCTTTCAGCGACACTTTAACTAATGTAGGAACTCGCGGTTGCAATTCAACATCTTCCAACAAAAATTCTTTGAAAGATCTTTGCAGAATATCTTCACTCTCTAATGACTGTGTTACACATGTCTCAGACTGTGTCTTAGGTTTCTCACAAGTTTTTTTCCTGTGTATATATGGAACAAAACAACCTGACTCACCTATTGTAATCCCCTGAACTCCCGTAAGAATGTTGATGTTATGTCGCATGCAAGAAGGGTGTCCTAGCAAAACCATTTCACCTAAGACTAATCCTTCTATGACCAAAAATGATTCTAATATTGTCTTTCCACCGATACAAAGTGTAAGAAATGACGAACCTAAAATATTCAGTTATCTCTCTTGTACATCACACACTGTCTCACTAGAAGGGACTAATTTGCACTCTGGAAACTCGAGTGAAAAAGGTCAGCATTTACTAAGTTAACTGAACTACCAGAATCAATGAAAATATGAATTTCATTGCCATTAGAGAATCCACGTACAATCGGCTAGGTTCTAGTGACTCTAAGACCTGATTACTCATTATCCTGTGTCCGTTTTCGAACTTATCTTGTGAAAAAATTCTGCTGTTCCTTTGTGTATCTAGAACTTGCATCATGTGGAATTCTCCTGTCATATCTAGAAAAAACCCCCACGTGACTTCCCTGAATATTCTCTATTCTTTGTGGCTGGGCAAAATCTCCATCCATGATCTGAAGATTTGCAAACTGAACAATATCTCACTCTGCAATTTGATTTACTATGTCCTATTTTATCACAATTAAAACAACGTATCGTTGTGACTGATCTCTCTGGAATTTTCTTCGATTCTACTCGTGCACATGTCTTCGCTGTTGCATCATTTCCCGAATCCGAGCGACTATCATTATTCTGTGGTTTGGAAACCGCAGCTGACATCTTTGCACCTCCTGTACAAAACTACTGTCCAGTGTCGGGCATTTTGCTAGATTTTTGTTAATCTGTGCAAACAAAAAGGATTCGTCTGTATCCTGATCAATTCTCTTATCAAAACTATCTACAATTACATCTGGGACCGACGTTAAAAGGCAAGCAAAGTTTAACAATCTTTCAAAATTATCTAAGGAGATATTATTTCCAGTTACCCATGGAGAGCCTATTATAGATTACTTTAACTCAACTACTGCATCAAATAAATTCGCACTTTATGTGACTAGTGAATCATTGCCCTTCTTTATTTTGAGAAACTCTCGCAAATTCCGAACTGCGCATTCACGTTGAACTCCGCCATAAGTAGCTTGTAGAAATTTCTGCAGTTCATTCCAAGTTTTACACCTTCTGAACCCGAAACTGCGTGCTCGTTTCCCAATATCTCCTTTATCTAAATCCAGAAATGATTTAGCCTCTGTTAAAGCTTCAGCGCCATTCGTAATTTTCTTGGAATTCAGATAATTGTTCACTGACTCAATGAAAGTTTCTATATTTTGGGTTGGCTTCCCGTCAACTAACCCTTTAAAATTACTAATTCCCGCACTAACGCTCGTCACTTTATGCACCACAACTGATTGGGATGTGCTTGCTGCATCGTCCGGCATTTTGTGAGTAATCACACGCCCTGAGCATAACAACATAAAAAAGAAACCAAAAAGAACACTAGAGAAAGGCACAAGTTACCCCCTCTAAAAGAAGAACAGAAAACGGAGTTCTGCGCAACTTACGAGAATGGGGTACTTACCAATTTGAAACAGAAAACGGAGCACCTATCACTCTACTTGCTAACCTGTGACGTCACCCACTCGAAGACGAAGCAAAAAAAAACACCCCAGCGCGTTTCTTGTTGAATCATCACTTTGCGTAATTAACTCACAATCGCTACTATTCACACTTATTTGGGTATTTTGTTAACCCCAAAATTGCTCTAGAGATCATCCAGATCTATTTCACAACTCCCCACTCCCAGTACTCGAATAGAAACGAAAAAAAAAAAAAAAAAGGTTCCCCGTATTAGCACGTAATCACCCGTGTATACACGTAATCACGACCCACTCAGTCATTCAACACTGACTCGTCACCTTAGGTGAGGTCGGCTATGCCTTGGGCATCAACGTTACCAATTAGTCTATTAGTAATTTCCCTCTTTCGCCATCATTAAAGACATTAAAATTCATAAGTTACGCTGCCACCATTTAAAATCATGAGACACCGCTGCCAGCATTTAACTCTGTAACAAGAACAGAATTAACACTTTTTTGAAAGTGTACGTAACGTGCTCGAACGATCTTTCTTCAGGAAAAAAAAGCGTATGAAGATTCGACCCATGATAACATCTGCATCCTTTTTCTCCCCTCGCTCTCTCTCTCTCTCTCTCTCACCGTGTATCGCCTATCTCTCTCTCTCTCTCTCTGTGTATCGTTTTCCGAAGTTCACCCACCCGAATCTCACTCATTCTCTCAAAGCAATTAAATGGACCATTTAAAGAAACGCAATAGTTTCTACAAAAATAGGTTTATTATTCAAATAACCCAACAAGAAATGAATAAAACAAAGCAAAGATTAAAATGCATAATAAATTAATAAATGAATTATCGAGTCAGATAACTAAACTCTAAACTGCAAAACACTTCTGATTAAAGAAGTCTCACTATGGCTAATAGCCTGAAAATATCCAAAATCACACATACCCCCAAATCAATAACTAAAGTCATGTCAAAAAAACAGTCTACCACATGTTATTCGAACCAGTCCACACTGTCCACAGACATTTGTCGGAAGAATTAAACATGATAGAAAACTCCCAAAATATATGAAATGCAAAACACAATAATGGAAAGTGTAAAATGCATAGCCAAGATATGGCAAACGTAACATAACAAAATAATAATATAAAAGAGGTATGAATATTCATATTAAATCTCCCACACCAGTTCAAAAGTTCATAATGATCAGAAAATCATGGTAAAAATCACAAGTTCAATTTCCTCCCATAAAAACAGAGATTTCAAACTCTACCTTATCTGCCGATTTCAAAGCCTGGATCCTCTCCAAAGCTACGTCTAGACAACTGCAGTTCTATCACGTTAATGAACGATCAAACTCACTTTTAGGGCAGATTTTGGCACAATCTAGATCAAATTAACGCACGTACTCACGAATATACATAACACTTCGAGATCACCTGACCGGCAATATTGCTGAGGTTCTCACGCAGATAGCTGAGGAATCAAACTATTTGCTGAACACAAAGATTTTACATCGAGTCTCTCGACCTAGTTCCATCTGACTCCAAAAATTCTTCCATCACATCTTAAAGCATTGAAGCTATGAAATGCATATATGTATCATTTAAAATTGTAGCAGCCATATTTTCTGAAATATATATAATATTGATCGAAAATTTAGATTTTGTCTTGCAAAAAAAAAAAAAAAATTGTTTCTTCTTTAATGACCAGAATACGTACATAGAACCTCAGAGCTACCAACAGATAACAATCCTAAGAGAGAGAGAGAGAGAGAGAGAGAGAGAGAGAGAGAGAGAGAGAGAGAGAGAGAGAGAGAGCTATAAGTCCTGATTTCGGACTGAAGGATCTGGCTGGCTACCACGTGGTCGGAAGAGGCAACAAGGAATTAAAAGAAGAAATATTTAGGGTTTCGATCAGCAAGTTACTTCAATAAGAACACGTCTGTGTTGGTAAGGCGGAGTTCAGAGGTCCTTCCCTTCCCTTTGCCTCTTTGTCAATGTAGAGATTTGGGTACGCAAATATTCAAGTGTTTATTGGATATTTTCATTTTTTCAATTAACTGCCGTACCTGTAATATACAAAAGTCTCTTATACCATCGCTTGGGCTAATTGTTTGAGTGTGTGCGTGTGTGTGTGTGTATTTTAGAGTAGAGTATAACTGTGTTAATACGTGGAAATGCACATGAGCATGGACATATATAGACATCTAGAAGTATAATAGAATTTAAATACATATATATATATATATATATATATATAAGATAAATGTAGTATTTGGGATACAGCTGGGGTTGCCTTTTCTTTTATACTCTTTTAGTATTTTTCCTTGTTATTCTGTTTTCCCTTTCTACAGTTATTCATTTATTAACCGGCCTTTTGTTTTCCATGTATGTACTTTCATGTTCATAAACTATTTATAGATATGTTAGACATCAAAGGAGAATGATCCCCATAGAAATACCTTCTGAAAATTGGTTCTCATTCCACCAGCCAATGGGAGATCGTTTATAAAGGCGCTTTGCCAAAAACGGAAGTTTTCAGCCAATGAAAAAAGGCGATAGAA
>NW_027100725.1:4711942-4831336 GCF_040412425.1 Macrobrachium rosenbergii
CAGAATTTACTACTTTATTTAATGATTAACAGACTTTGCTATTTTATTTGGTCACTGTTACTTAACAGTGTTCTACTTTTTTTTTTACTTAACAGGTTTTGTTTCTTTATTTTTTTGCTGTAACTTAACAGACTGATACTTTATGGTGTGTAATTTAAATAACAGAATTTACTACTTTATTTGGCCACAGTTACTCAATAGAATTTGCTCTTTTACTGTTTGCTGTTACTTAAAGGACTTTGATATTTTATGATGTCACTGTTACTTCACAGGTTTTCTACTTTATGAGGATGGTGTTATTTAACAGACTTTGCTACTTTATGAGGTCACTGTTATTTAACAGACTTTGCTACTCATTGTGGTTGCTGTTACTTATCAGACTGCTTCTTTATTTGATCACTGTTATTTAACAGTCTTTGTTCAGTTATTTAGTTGCTGTTATTTAAGAAGAAACTTTGGTACTTTATTTTTTTGTTGTTTCTTAATAGACTTTGCTACTTTATTTGGTCACTGTTACTTAACAGACTTTGCTACTTTATATTTGCTGGTAATGAAGAGACTTTGCTATTTTATTTGGTCGCTGTTACTTAATAGAGTTGGGTACATTATTTATTTACTGTTACTTAACAGACTTTACTATTTTATTCGGTCACTTTTACATAAAAATCTTTGCTACTTTATTTTATTGCTGTTACGTAACAGACTTTGCTATTGTATGAGGTTGCAGTTATGTAACAGTCTTTGCTACTTTATTTTGTTGCTGTTACGTAACAGACTTCTATACTTTATGAGTGAATGCTATTGGAAAGACCTTGCTACTTTATTTGGTCACTGTTACTTAACGACCTTAGCTTTTTTTTGTAAATTTTACATAAGAGACTTTGCTAATTTACAAAGTTGTGGTTATGTAGCAGTCTTTGCTGCTTTATTTGGTCACTGTTACTTAACAGATTTTAGTACTTTATGAAGTTACTGTGAATTAACAGATTTTGCTACTTTAAAATGTCACTGTTACTTAGACTTTCCTACTTTATGAGGTACCTGTTAGTAACAGACCTTGCTATTTTATTTAGTCACGGTCCTTAAGAAACTTAACTACTTTATTCAGTTGCTGATAATTAACAGACTTTGCTACTTTATGAGGTTACAGTTACTTAACAGACTTTGCTACTTTACTTGGTTGCTTTACTTACAGATTCTGCTACTTTTTGGTTACTGTTTCTTAATAAACTTTGGTGGTTTCTAAGGTCACTGTTACTTCACAAACTTTGTTACTTTATTTTGTCACTCTTACTTAACAGACTTTGCTATTTTATGAGGTCACTGTTACTTAACAGACTTTGCTACTTAAGAATGTCACGGTTACTTACCAAAATTTGCTACTTTATGAGGTCAGTGGTAATTAACAGATTTGCTACTCTATAATATCACTGTTACTTAAAAGACTTTTCTTCTTTATGAGGTTCCTGTTAAAAACAGATATTACTACTTTATTTAGTGACTGTTAATTAACAGACTTTCCTACTTTATCTAGGTGCTGTTTCTTAATGGACTTTCTTACTTTACTTTTACTTTAACAGACTTTACTTTTTTGGTCAACAGACTTTGCTAATTTATTGGTTGCTGTTACTTAATAGACTTTGGTACTTAATGAGGTTTGCTACTTTTAACAGACTTTGGTTTTACTTGGTTGCTGTTACTTATTAGACTTTCCTACTTTATTTGGTTGTGGTTACTTAACAGATGTTGCTACTTTACTTTTTGCTGTTACTTAGCAGACTCTGTTGCTTTGTGAAGTCACTATTACTTAACAAACTTTCCTACTACTTTTGGTTGCTGTTACTTAACAGACTTTGCTACTTTATTTGGTTGCTCTTACTTAATAGACTTTGCTACTTTATTCATTTGCTAATGCTTAAGAAACTTTCCTACTTTATGAAGTCACAGTTACATGAAAGACTTTGCCACTTTATGAGGGTACTGTTACTCAACACACTTAGCTACTTTATGAGGTTGCTGTTATTAACAGAATTTGCTAACTTTATTTGTTTGCTGTTACTTTTTAGACATTTTTTTTTATTTGGTTGCTGTTACTTAACAGATGTTGCTTACTTTATTTGCTACTTTATTGATTTGACTATATGTAGAGACTTTGCTACTTTGTACTTCACTCACTGTTCCTTAACAGACTTTGCTAGCTTATGAGGTTTTGGTTACTTAAAGTAGTTTGCTACTTTATTTGGTCTATGTTACTTAATAGACTTTGCTACTTTATAAGTTTGCTGTTACTAACAGACTTTGCTTCTTTGTTAGGCCGCTGTTATGTAACGGTCTTTGTTACTTTATTTTGTTGCTGTTACTTAATAGACTTTGCTACTTTATTTTTTTGCAGTTACATAACAGAGTTTCCTACTTTATTTCGTAACTACTGTCCTATAGACTTTGCTACTTTTCTTAGTTACTGTTACTTAACAGACTTCTCTTCTTTATGAGGTCATTGTTACTTAACAGACTTTGCTACTTTATTTGGTTGCTGTAACTTACCACACTTTGCTACTTTAATTAGTTGCTGTTACTTAACAGACTTTGGAAGTTTATGATGTCACTGTTGCTTAACAGACCTTGCTACTTTATGAGATCACTGTTACTTAACAGACTTTGCTACTTTATAATGTTACTGTTACTTAACATACTTTGCTACTTTAGATTGTCACTATTAATTAACAAAATTTGCTGCTTTATTTAAGTTACTGTTACTAAGAGACTTTGCTACTTTATGAGTTGCTGTTACTTAACAGACTTTGCTACTTTATTTGGTCACTGTTACTTAACAGACTTTGCTACTTTATTTGGTTGCTGTTACTTTTTACAGACTTTGCTACTTTATTTGGTTGCTGCTACTTAACAGACTTTGCTACTTAACAGACTTTGCTACTTTTTTTTTCATTGTTATTAACAGATTTTTTACTTTTATTTGATTGTTTTATTAATAATTTTTGCTACTTTTTTATTTGGTCACTGTTACTTAACAGACTTTTTGCTACTTTATTTTCACTGTTATTATTAACAGACTTTGCTACTTTATTTTTTGTACTTATTTTGTTACTTAACAGACTTTGCTACTTTATTTGGTCACTGTTTACTTAACAGACTTTGCTACTTTATTTGGTTACTGTTACTTAACAGACTTTGCTACTTTATTTGGTTGTTACTTAACAGACTTTTGCTACTTTATTTGGTTGCTGTTAACACAGACTTTTGCTACTTTATTTGGTCACTGTTACTTAACAGACTTTGCTACTTTATTTGGTCACTGTTACTTAACAGACTTTGCTACTTTATTTGGTCACTGTTACTTAACAGACTTTGCTACTTTTTTGATGGTCACTGTTACTTAACAGACTTTGCTACTTTATTTGGTTACTGTTTTACTTAACAGATTTTTTTTTTTATTTTTTTTTATGAGACTTTGCTACTTTATTTACTTTAACAGACTTTGCTACTTTATTTGGTTTACTGTTACTTAACAGACTTTGGTACTTTATTTGGTTGCTCTTACTTAACAGACTTTGCTACTTTATTTTGTTGCTGTTACTTAACAGACTTTGCTACTTTATTTGGTTGCTGTTACTTAACAGACTTTGCTACTTTATTTGGTTACTGTTACTTAACAGACTTTGCTACTTTATTTGGTTGATGTTACTTACCAGACTTTTGCTACTTTATATTTGTTTACTGTTACTTTATGGACTTTGCTAGTTTATGATGTTGCTGTTACTTAACAGACTTTGATACTTTAATTGGTTGCTGTTAATTAACAGACTTTGCTATTTTATTTTTTTGCTGTTACTTAACAACAGATTTTCCTACTTTTTTTTTTTTTACTTACTTTACAGACTTTTGCCTATCAGTTTTAGCTTTATTATTTGGTTGCTTACTTTACAGACTTTGCTACTTTATGAGATTGCTGTTACTAACAGGCTTTGCTACTTTATGAGATTGCTTTTACTAACAGGCTTTGCTTTTTTTTTTATCACTTTATATAAAAGAAATTGCTACTTTATTTGGATGCTGTTAATTAACAGACTTTCCTACTTTATTTGGTTGAAGTTTCTTAACAGTCTTTGGTATTTTATTTCATTCCTTTTAGTTAATAGACTTTGCTACTTTATTTCGTTGCTGTTACTTAACAGATTTTGCTGCTGTATGAGGTCATTGTTACTTAAGAAACTTTTTTTTTGATGAGGTTTGTTGTTACTTTACAGAGATTTGATACTTTATTTGGTTGCTGTTACTTAACAGTCTTTGCTTCTTTATTTAGTTGATGTTACTTTTTGCAGAATTTGCTTTTATTAACTAGGTCACTTTTACTTATGCTTAACAGACTTTGCTACTTTTTGAGTTTTTTTACTTAAAGACTTTTACTTTATTTGGTCACTGTTACTTAACAGACTTTGCTACTTTTTTTTTTTGTTACTTAACAGACTTTTCTATTTATTTGGTTTTGTTACTTAACAGACTTTGCTACTTTTTTGGTTTTGTTACTTAACAGACTTTGCTTTTTTATTTTTGTCACTGTTACTTAAAGACTTTTTTTTTTATTTTATGATTACACTGTTACTTTAACAGACTTTGCTACTTTATTTGGTTGCTGTTACTTAACAGACTTTTTGCTACTTTATTTGGTTGCTGTTATTTAACAGACTTTGCTACTTTTTATTTGGTTGCTGTTACTTAACAGACTTTTGCTACTTTATTTGGTTGCTGTTACTTAACAGACTTTGCTACTTTATTTGAGGTTACTTTTATTTAACAGACTTTTGCTACTTTATTTGTTACTGTTACTTAACAGACTTTGCTACTTTATTTGTTTTGTTATACTTAACAGACTTTGCTACTTTATTTGGTTGCTGTTACTTAACAGACTTTTGCTACTTTATTTGGTTGCTGTTACTTAACAGACTTTTTGCTATTTTATTTGGTTGCTGTTTCTTAACGCGTCGAACAAACTTGTGCCAGCAGCGTCGAACAAACTTGTGCCAGTTACGGCGAAGAATCTTGTGCCACTTGCGTCAAGAAAACTTGTGCCAGTTGCATACAACAAACTTGTGCCAGTTGCGTAAAACAAACCATTGCGACAGTCGTGGCAGAACAACCAGCCAGCTGCGTCAACAAACTTGTGCCTGCTATGAGAACAACCAGTGCCAGTTGCATAAAACAACCGCCAGCGGTGAGAACAACTCCTCGCCAGTTGCATAGAACAAACTTGAAAGGGAAGGTAGAACAAACTTGTTCCAGTTGCGTAGAACAAACTTGTGCCAGTTGCATAGAACAAACTAGTGCCATTTTGCGTGGAACAAACCTGGTGCCAGTTGGTGTAGAACAAACTTGTGCCAGTTGCGTAGAACAAACTTGTGCCAGTTGCGTCGAACAAACTTGTGCCAGTTGCGTCGAAGCAAACTTGTGCCAGTTGCGTCGAACAAACTTGTGCCAGTTGCGTCGAACAAACTTGTGCCAGTTGCGTCGAACAAACTTGTGCCAGTTGCGTCAAACAAACTTGTGCCAGTTGCGACGAACAAACTTGTGCCAGTTGCGTCGAACAAATTTGTGCCAGTTACGGCGAACAAACTTGTGCCAGCCATACGAACAAACTTGGTCCAGGTATGTCGTAAATTTGTGCCAGCTGGTGTCGAACAAACTTGTGCCAGCTGCGTCGAACAAACTTGTGCCAGTTGCATAGAACAAACTTCTGTGCCACTCGTATAGAACAAACTTGTTCCAGTTGGCGCCGAACAAATTTGTGCCAGCAAGGCTGAACAAACTTGTGCCAGTTGGCAGTCGAACAAACTTGTTCCAGTTGCGCTTTAACAAATTTGTGCCAGTTGCGCGAACAAACTTGTGCCATTGCGCTAACAAACTTCTCACAGCTGGCGTCGAACAACCGCAGAAGTTGCGCCGAACAAACTTGTGCCAGTTGGGTCTCAATAAACTGGTACCTGTTATGTCAAACAAACTTGGGCCAGTTATGTCGAACAAATCCTGTGCCAGTTGCGTAGAACAAACTTTGTGCCAGTTGCGTAGAACAACTTGTTCCAGTTGCGCCGAATCGGGCCTTGTGCCAGTTGCGTCGAAAAACCTGTGCCATTTGCGTCGAACAAACTGGGCCAGGTGCGTCGAACAAAGTTGTACAGTTGGCGAGAACAAACTTGTGCCAGTTGGTGAGAACAAACTTGTGCCAGTTGGCAGAACAAACTTGTGCCAGTTATGAGAACAAACTTGTGCCAGCTGGGCGCAGGAATAAACTGTGCCAAAGGCGTGAAAAAACTTGTGCCAGTTGCGCAGATCAAACTTGTGCCAGTTGCGTGAGAACAAACTTGTGCCACGTTTAACAAACTTGGGCCAGGTAAAGGCGAACAAATCCTAAATAGGTAAGGCCATTTGTGCCAGTTGCGTAGAACAAACTTGTGCCAGCTGCGTGAGAACAAACTTGTGCCAGTTATGAGAACAAACTTAGCCAGTTGCGAACAAACTCTTGTTAGTTGCTGAACAAACTTGGGCCAGGTGCGTCGAACTTGGGCCAGCTATAGCCGAACAAACTTGGCCATGGTGTCGAACAAACTTGTGCCAGTTGCGTAGAACAAACTTGTGCCAGTTGCGTAGAACAAACTTGTGCCAGTTGTGAAACAAACTTGTGCCAGTTGAGTAGAACAAACTTGTGCCAGTTGGGTAGAACAAACTTGTGCCAGTTGCGTAGAACAAACTTGTGCCAGTTGCGCCGAACAAACTTGTGCCAGTTGCGTAGTACAAACTTGTGCCAGTTGCGTAGAACAAGCTTTTGCCAGTTGTGTACAACAAACATGTGCCAGTTGCGTAGAACAATTTTGTGCCAGTTGCATAGAACAAACTTGTGCCAGTTGCATAGAACAAACTTGTGCCAGTTGCGTCAAACAAACTTGTGCCAGTTGCGTCAAACAAACTTGTGCCAGTTGCGTCAAACAAACTTGCGCCAGTTGCGTCAAACAAACTTGTGCCAGTTGCGCCAAACAAACTTGTGCCAGTTGCGAACAAACTTGTGCCAGTTGCGTCAAACAAACTTGTGCCAGTTGCGTCAAACAAACTTGTACCAGTTATGTCAAACAATCTTGTGCCAGTTGCTCAAAACAAACTTGTGCCAGTTGCGTTGAACAAACTTGTGCCAGTTTCGTAAAACAAACTTGTGCCAGTTGCGTAGAACAAACTTGTGCCTTAGTGTCGAACAAATCCTGTGCCAGTTGGGTCTAATAAACTGTACCAGTTATGTCAAACAAACTGTGCCAGTTTCAGCAAAACAAACTTGTGCCAGTTGCTGAACAAATCCTGTGCCAGTTTCCCTGTAAACAAACTGTGCCAGTTGGCGTAGGAACAAACTTGTGCCAGTTGCGCCAAACAAACTTGTGCCCAAGTAAACAAACGAACAACTTGTGCCAGTTAAGGCCGAACAAAACTTGCGCCAGTTACACAAAAACTTGTGCCAGTTGTCTCGAACAAACTTGCTTGAAGGCCGAACAAACTTGTGCCAGTTGCGTCGAACAAACTTGTGCCAGTTGTGTCGAACAAACTTGTGCCAGTTGCGTCTAAACAAACTTGTGCCAGTTGCTCAAACAAACTTGTGCCAGTTGGGCGTGCTAAACAAACTTGTGCTAGTTAAGGCCAAACAAACTTGTTAGTTATGCAAACTAACTTGTGCCAGTTGCGTGAGAACAAACTTGTGCCAGTTGTCAAACAAACTGTGCCAGCTGGCACAAACAAACTTATGCCAGTTGGGCGCTAAACAAACTGTGCCAGTTGGTGTCTAACAACTTGTGCCAATTGGACGTACAAAACTTGTGACAGTTAAGGCGAATAAACTTGTGCCTTTTGGCGTCAACAAAACTGGGCCACTATACCAACAAACTAGTGCCAGCTGGCAGAATGGGCCTTGTGCCAGTTGGGCACAATCCAGCCAGCTGCGCCAAAACAAACTTTGCCAGCTGCGAGAACAAACTTGTGCCAGTTGCATCAAACTTGTGCCAGTTGCGTCAAACCAACTTGTGCCAGTTGCGTCAAACAAACTTGTGCCAGTTGCGTTAAACAAACTTGTGCCAGTTGCGTAGAACGAACTTGTGCCAGTTGCATCAAACTTGTGCCAGTTGCATCAAACCAACTTGTGCCAGTTGTGTCAAACAAACTTGTGCCAGTTGCGTAAAACAAACTTGTGCCAATTGTGTCGAAAACTTGTGCCAGTTGCTTAACAACCTGTGCCAGTTGCGCCAAAACAAACTTGCCACTTATAAGACAACTTGAGGCCAGTTGTGTCCAATAAACTTTCAAAGTTGCTATGTGAATAAACTTGTGCCAGTTGCGTTAATTGCCATGTTAAATTAACTTGTGCCAGTTACGCCAGCAAACTTTTGTTACTATGCCGAAATTCAGTTGTTGCAGAACAACTAGTTAGTTATGCCTAATAAACTTGTTAATTAAGGCCACAGCCAGTTGCGTCAAATTTGTCAGTTATGTATAGCCAGTTGCGTCGAAGAAACTTGCGCCAGTTGCATTAAACAATCTTTGCCAGTTGCACAGAAGGTCTTGTGCCAGTTGCTAGCCAGCTGCACGGGGAATTTGCGCCCGTTGTGTCAGCAAACTTGTGCCAGTTGTACATAACAAAGCCAGTTAAAGGTGTCAAATGAAATTCTTGTCACTTTTGTAGAACAACTGTGCCAGTTAACAACAGTCTCAGGAATTGTTGCGAACAGTTCCAATTGTTGCGTAACTTCTGCGCCAGTTAAAGCAAACTTAAAGTCTATTGTGTCAAACAAACTTGTGCCAGTTGCATAACAAACTTGCGTTGTTGCGTGCGGAGTTGCATAGAATAAAACTTGTGCCATGAACAAACGTTCCAGTTGCAACAAACTGTGCCAGTTGCTTTCGAACAATCCTGTGCCGCTGCTTCGAATAGCTTGGTGCCAGCTAACGCCAGTTACGCCAAACACCTTAGTTAAGCCAAACAAACTTCTGTGCCAGTACCATCAAACAAACTTCTGTGCCAGTTTCATGAAACAGAAGCCAGTTGTAAGTCAACCAAACTTAAAAGCCGTTATGTCAAATAAACTTGTGCCAATTGCATCAAACAAAATTTGCGCCAGTTGCAGAACTTGTTACAGCGCAAAAACAAACTTCTGTGCCAGCTGCGAACAAACTTGTGCCAGTTGGGTAGAACATTGTGTCAGTTGTGTAGAACAAACTTGGTGCCAGTTATGAGAACAAACTTGTTAAGGTAGAATAACCAAAGCCAGTTGCAGGTGAACAATCTTGTGCCAGTTGCGTAGAACAAACCGTGCTCAAAATGTCTGTAAACAAATCCCAGCCAGTTGCAGATCAATTGTTGTTGCAGCAGAATACGCGCAGAACAAACTTGTGCCAGTTGCGTCGAACAAACTATCGTTGCGTAGAACAATCCGTGCCAGTTGTGTCAAACATAAAACTTCTGGCCAGTTGTAGAATTAAACCTGTTAAAGGCGCCGATAGTTGCACCCTGCCAGTTGCGCATAACGTAAAACTTCGTGCCAGTTGTGTAGACCAACTTGTGTTAGCGCCAAACAAACTTGTGCCAGTTGCGAACAAACTCTGTGCCAGTGTCGTAAAAGGTGCCAGTTAAAGTCGAATAAACTTCGTTGTTGCGCCAGCAAAACTTGTGCCCGTTAAAACAACAACTTGCGCCAGTTCGTAAGCAGTAAGCCAGTTAGAACAGAGCCGCTGCGCCAACAAATTTGGTGCCCGTTAGGTCAACAACCAGGTTGTTGTGTGTCGAATAAACTTGTGCTCCTTTATGCCGAACAACTTGCGCCAGAAAACTTGCGTTAGTTGTGTTACTGCGCCAGTTGCAGTCGAATTGTGCCAGTTAAAGCGAATGAAACTTGCGCCGTTATGCAATCCTGTGCCAGTTGCTCAAAACTTTTGCCAGTTGCGTCAAATAACCAGGCCAGTTGTTGAAAGAACTTGTGCCAGTTGCGCCAAACAACTTGTTAGTTGCCAAACACTTGTGCCACAGGCAAATGAAACTCTGTGCCAATTGCGAAAACAAATCTGTGTTGCTGGGCGCCAAACAATGCAGCCCGTTGTAACAACAACCTGTGCAAGTCGTAAAAACCTGTGCCGTTATGTAGAATAAACTCGTTGTTAAAGCCAGTCAAACTTGTTCAGTCAAACAAACTTGTGCCAGTTGCGTTTGAACAAATCCCAGCCCTTTGCGCCCACAATAACCGGCACAAAGTTTTTTCACGCTAACTACGCAAGCCTGTTCGACGCAAAGGGGCACAAGTTTGTTCGACGCAACTGGCAATAAGTTTGTCGGACAACGGGCATGTAAGTTGTTACGCAACTGGCACAGGTTTGTTCTACGCAACTGGCACAAGTTTTTTACGAAACTTGCACAAGTTTGTTTGACGCAACTGGCACAAGTTTGTTTGACGCAACTGGCACAAGTTTGTTTTACGCAACTGGCACAAGTTTGTTTGCCGCAACTGGCACAAGTTTGTTTGACGCAACTGGCACAAGTTTGTTTGACGCAACTGGCACAAGTTTGTTTGACGCAACTGGCACAAGTTTATTTGACGCAACTGGCAAAAGTTTTTTGAAGCAACTGGCACAAGTTTGTTTGACGTAACTGGCACAAGTTTGTTCGACGCAACTGGCACAAGTTTGTTCGACGCAACTGGCACAAGTTTGTTCGACACAACTGGCACAAGTTTTTTTCACGCAACTGGCGCAAGTTTGTTCGACGCAAAGGGCACAAGTTTGTTCGACGCAACTGGCACAAGTTTGTTTGACACAACGGCACAGTTTGTTTGGCTTAACTGGCACAAGTTTGGTTTCTACGCAAAAAGAACTGGCACAAGGTTTTACGAAACTGGCAATAAGTTTGTTTGACAACGTAAGGCAATAGTTTGTTTGGCGCAACTGGCACAAGTTTGTTCGACGCAACTGGCACAAGTTTTTTTTACGACACTGGCACAAGTTTGTTCTACGCAACTGGCACAAGTTTGTTTGACGCTACTGGCACAAGTTTGTTTGACGCAACTGGCACAAGTTTGTTTGACGCAACTGGCACAAGTTTGTATGACGCAACTGGCACAAGTTTGTTCTACACAACTGGCCAAAGTTTGTTTGACACAACTGGCACAAGTTTGTTCTACGCAACTGACAAAAGTTTGTTCGACGCAACTGGCGCAAGTTTGTTCTACGCAACTGGCACAAGTTTGTTCTATGCAACTGGCACAAGTTTGTTCTATGCAACTGGCACAAGTTTGTTTGAGGCAACAGGCACCGGTTTGTTCTACGCAACTGGCACAAGATTGTTCTATGCAACTGGCACAAGGTTGTTCTACCCAACTGGCACAAGTTTGTTCTACGCAACTGGCACAAGTTTGTTCTACACAACTGGCACAAGGTTGTTCTACCCAACTGGCACAAGTTTGTTCTACGCAACTGGCACAAGTTTGTTTTGACGCAACTGGCACAAGTTTGTTCTACGCAACTGGCACAAGTTTGTTTGATGCAATTGGCACAAGTTTGTTTGACGCAACCGGCACAAGTTTGGTTGACGCAACTGGCAAAAGTTTGTTTCATGAAACTGGCACAAGTTTGTTTGATGGTACTGGCACAAGTTTGTTTGACGCAACTGGCCCAAGTTTGTTTGACGTGAACTGGCACAAGTTTGTTTGACTCAACTGGCACAAGTTTGTTCGAAGCAACTGGCACAAGTTTGTTCGAAGCAACTGGCACAAGTTTGTTCTACGCAACTGACACAAGTTTGTTCTACGCAACTGGCACAAGTTTGTTCTATGCAACTGGGACAAGTTTGTTCTACGCAACTGGCACAAGTTTGTTTTATGCAACTGGCACAAGTTTATTTGACGCAACTGGCACAAGTTTGTTTAAGCAACTGGCACAAGTTTGTTCTACGCAACTGGCAAAAGTTTGTTCTACGCAACTGGCACAAGTTTGTTTGACGCAACTGGCACAAGTTTGTTCTACGCAAGTGGCAAAAGTTTGTTTGACGCAACTGGCACAAGTTTGTTGTATGCAACTGGCACAAGTTTTTTTGACACAACTGGCACAAGTTTGTTTGACGCAACTGGTACAAGTTTTTTCTGACGCAACTGGCACAAGTTTGTTCTATGCAACTGGCAAAAGTTTGTTTTGATGCAACTGGCGCAGTTTCGATTTAACTGGCACAAGTGTTCTACGCAACTGGCACAAGTTTGTTTGACGCAACTGGCACAAGTTTGTTTGACGCAATTGGCACAAGTTTGTTAGACGCAACTGGCACAAGTTTGTTCGATGCAACTGGCACAAGTTTTTTCGACGCAATTGGCAAAAGTTTGTTTGACGCAACTGGCACAAGTTGGTTTGACGCAACTGGCACAAGTTTGACGCAACTGGCACAAGTTTGTTCTACGCAACTGGCACAAGTTTGTTGTACGCAACTGGCACAAGTTAGTCTTACATAAGTGGTAAAAGTTTGTTTTGACGCAACTGGCACAAGTTTGCTCCTAATGAACTGGTACAAGTTTTTTCGACGAATTGGCACAAGTTTGCTTTACTAACTGGCACAAGTTTGTCAATAATAACTGGCACAAGTTGGTTTGATGCAACTGGCACAAGTTTGATGCAACTGGCACAGTCTGTTCTACGAATCATACAAGCTGTTTCGACGAACTGGCACAAGTTTGTTTGACACAACTGGCACAAGTTTGTTTGATGCAACTGGCACAAGTTTGATCGACGCAACTGGCACAAGTTTGTTCTACGCAACTGGCAAAAGTTTGTTTGACGCAACTGGCACAAGTTCGTTTGACGCAACTGGCACAAGGTTGTTCTACGCAACTGGCACTAGTTTGTTCGGCGCAAGTGGCCCAAGTTTGTTAGACGCAAATGGCACAAGTTTGTTCGACGCAACTGTCACAAGTTTTTGTGATCCAATTGGCACAAGTTTGCGTAATTTAACTGGCACAAGTTTATTTGACGCAACTGGCATAAGTTTGTTTGACGCAACTGGCACAAGTTTGTTTGACGCAACTGGCACAAGTTTGTTCTACGCAACTGGCACAAGTTTTTTGCCGCAACTGGCACAAGTTTGTTTGACGCAACTGGCACAAGTTTGTTTGACGCAACTGGCACAAGTTTGTTTGAAGCAACTGGCACAAGTTTGTTTGATGCAATCAGGCACAAGTTTGTTCGACACAACTGGAACAAGTTTGTTCGACGCAACTGGCACAAGTTTGTTCGACGCAACTGGCACAAGTTTGTTCAGCGCAACTGGGACAAGTTTTTTTTGACGCAACTGGCACAAGTTTGTTCGACGCAACTGGCATAAGTTTGTTCGACGCAACTGGCACAAGTTTGTTTGACACAACGGGCACAAGTTTGTTTGGCGCAACTGGCACAAGTTTGTTCTACGCAACTGGCACAAGTTTGTTTTACGAAACTGGCACAAGTTTGTTCAACGCAACTGGCACAAGTTTGTTTTACGAAACTGGCACAAGTTTGTTTTAATAATAACTGGTACAAGTCGAGGACCCAACTGGTACAAGTTTGTTCGACTTAAAGGCACAAGTTTGTTCCCACGCAATTGGCAATAAGTTTGTTTTACTTAAACTGGCAATAAGTTTGTTCAACGTGAACTTTAACTGGCACAAGTTTGTTTTACGAAACTGGCACAAGATTGTTTGACATAACTGGTACAAGTTTGTTAGACCCAACTGGCACAAGTTAGTTTGCCGCAACTGGCACAAGTTTGTTCTACGCAACTGGCACAAGTTTGTTTGACGCAACTGGCACAAGTTTGTTTGACGCAACTGGCACAAGTTTGTTTGACGCAACTGGTACAAGTTTGTTTGACGAAACTGGCACAAGTTTGTTTGACGCAACTGGCACAAGTTTGTTTGACGCAACTGGCACAAGTTTGTTCTATGCAACTGGCACAAATTTGTTCTACGCAACTGGGTACACATGTTTGTTGTACAACTGGCAAAAGCTTGTTCTACGGAACTGGCACAAGTTTGTTCTGCGCAACTGGCACAAGTTTGTTCGACGCAACTGGCACAAGTTTGTTCTACGCAACTGGCACAAGTTTGTTCTACGCAACTGGTACAAGTTTGTTCTACGCAACTGGCACAAGTTTGTTCTACGCAACTGGCACAAGTTTGTTCTACGCAACTGGTACAAGTTTGTTCTACGCAACTGGCACAAGTTTGTTCGACGCAACTGGCACAAGTTTGTTCGACGCAACTGGCCCAAGTTTGTTCGACGCAACTGGCACAAGTTTGTTCGACGCAACTGGCACAAGTTTGTTCTACGCAACTGGCACAAGTTTGTTCCACGCAACTGGCACAAGTTTGTTCTACGCAACTGGCACAAGTTTGTTCGACGCAACTGGCACAAGTTTGTTCGACGAACTGGCACAAGTTTGTTCGACGCAACTGGCACAAGTTTGTTCGACGCAACTGGGACAAGTTTGTTCTGACGCAACTGGCACAAGTTTGTTCTACGCAACTGGCACAAGTTTTTTCTACGCAACTGGCACAAGTTTATTCTACGCAACTGGCACAAGTTTGTTCTACGCAACTGGCACAAGTTTGTTCTACGCAACTGGCACAAGTTTGTTCCACGCAACTGGCACAAGTTTGTTCTATTTAACTCAGTTAACTTTGTTCGACGACCTGGTCCAAGTTTGTCTGGACGCAAATGGCACAAGTTTTTCTGACGCAACTGGCACAAATTTGAAAACCGACGAACTGAACAAGCTCTGTTCCTGACAATGATATTAAACGCTCGACGCAATTGCATAAAGCTTGTTCGTCGCAACTAAAGCTTATATTTTGACATAACAGGTACAAGTTTGTTAGACCCAACTGGCACAAGTTTGTTCGACGCAACTGTCGCAAGTTTGTTCGACGCAACTGGCAGAAGTTTGTTCGACGCAACTGGCATAAGTTTGTTCGACGCAACTGGCACAAGTTTGTTCGACGCAACTGACACAAGTTTGTTCGACGCAACTGGCACAAGTTTGTTCGACGTAAATGGCACAAGTTTGTTCGACGCAACTGGCACGTTTCTGTTCTACGCAATTGGTACAAGTTTGTTCTGACGCAACTGGTACAAGTTTGTTTGACGCAACTGGCACAAGTTTGTTCGACGCAACTGGCACAAATTTGTTTGACGCAACTGGCACAAGTTTGTTCGACGCAACTGGCACAAGTTTGTTCGACGCAACTGGCACAAACTTGTTCGACGCAACTGGAACAAGTTTGTTCTACGCAACTGGCACAAGTTTGTTCGACGCAACTGGCACAAGTTTGTTCGACGCAACTGGCACAAGTTTGTCTGACGCAACTGGCACAAGTTTGTTCGACGCACCTGGCACAAGTTTGTTCGACGCAACTGGCACAAGTTTGTTCGACGCAACTGGCACAAGTTTGTTCTACGCAACTGGCACAAGTTTGTTCTACGCAACTGGCACAGGTTTGTTCTACGCAACTGGCACTAGTTTGTTCTATGCAACTGGCACAAGTTTGTTCTACGCAACTGGAACAAGTTTGTTCTACGCAACTGGCACAAGTTTGTTCTATGCAACTGGCAAAAGTTTGTTCTACGCAACTGGCACAAGGTTGTTTTATGCAACTGGCACTAGTTTGTTCTACGCAACAGGCACAAGTTTGTTTGACGCAACTGGCACAAGTTTGTTCTACGACTGTCGCAATAGTTTGTTTGACGCAACTGGCACAAGTTTGTTGTATGCAACTGGCACAAGTTTTTTTTGACGCAACTGGCAAAAGTTTGTTCGACGCAACTGGCACAAGTTTGTTCGACGCAACTGGCACAAGTTTGTTCTATGCAACTGGCAAAAGTTTGTTTTATGCAACTGGCACAAGTTTCTTCGACGCAACTGGCACAAGGTTGTTTGACACAACTGGCACAAGTTTGTTTGACGCAATTGGCACAAGTTTGTTAGACGCAACTGGCAAAAGTTTGTTCGGCGCAACTGGCACAAGTTTTTCGACGCAACTGGCACAAGTTTGTTTGACGCAACTGGTAATAAATTGTTGATAATAACCCAACAAGTTGGTTTGACGCAACTGGCACAAGTTTGTTTGACGCAACTGGCACAAGTTTGTTCTACGCAACTGGCACAAGTTTGTTGGACGCAACTGGCACAAGTTTGTCTGCATAAGTGGCAAAAGCCGGTTTTGACGCAACTAGCACAAGTTTTCACGCAACTGGCACAAGGTTGTTCTAAGCAACTGGTACTAGTTTGTTCGATGCAATCCGGCACAAGTTTGTTTTGACAACCGGTACAAGTTATCGATGTAACTGGTACAGCTTGATGCAACTTAAACAAGCTTTGTTTGACGCAACTGGCACAAGTTTGTTCGGATGAATCAAAATGCGTTTAATTTATTAACTGGTACAAGTTTGTTACACGCAACTGGCACAAGTTTTACACTTCTACGCAACTGGCACAAGTTTGTTACACGCAACTGGCACTCAGTTTGTTCTGTACGCAATGCGGTACAAGTTTGTTTGGACGAACTGGCAATAAGTTTGTTTCTAATACTGTCGTGCAGTTTGTTTGATCGCAACTGGCACAAGTTTGTTGTATGCAACTGGCACAAGTTTTTTGACACAGGCAATAAATTTGTTGACGAATTGGCACAAGTTTGTTCTAATTAACTGGTAATAAGTTTGTTTGACGCGACTGGCATAAGTTTGTTACACGAACTGGCACAAGTTTGTTCGACGAACTGGCACAAGTTTGCCTGACGAATTGGCACGGCGTCATGTTCTACGCAACTGGCAAGTTTGTTTTGACGCAACTACAAGTTTGTTCGGCGAATCGGCACAAGTTTGTTCTGATTTAACCGGGCTCCAAGTTTGTTTGACGCAACTGGCACAAGTTTGTTAGACGTGAACGCCAATGCTTAACTTAATGCACCGTCACAAGTTTTTTGATGCAATTGGCACAAGTTTGTTTGACGAATTGGCAATTAGCGTTTGTTTGACGAATCATACAAGTTTGTTTGACGCAACTGGTACAAGTTTGTTCTACGCAACTGGCACAAGTTTGTTCGACGCAACTGGCACAAGTTTGTCTACGCAACTGGCACAAGTTTGTTTGACGCAACTGGCACAAGTTTGTTCGGCGCAACTGGCACAAGTTTGTTCGACGCAACTGGCACAAGTTTGTCGACGCAACTGGCACAAGTTTGTTCGACGCAACTGGCACAAGTTTGTTCGACGCAACTGTCACAAGTTTTTTGATGCAATTGGCACAAGTTTGTTTGACGCAACTGGCACTAGTTTCATTTGAATTAACTGGCAATGCTTGTTTGACGAACTGGCAATAAGTTTGTTTGACGAATCCGCGCACAAGTATGTTCGGTGCAACTGGCAATAAGGTTTGCCGCGAACTGCGCCAAGTTTGTTTGACGAACTGGCAAAAGTTTGTTTGAAGTAACTGGCACAAGTTTGTTCGACGCAACTGGCACAAGTTTGTTCGACGCAACTGGCAAAAGTTTGTTCGACGCAACTGGCATAAGTTTGTTCGACGCAACTGGCACAAGTTTGTTCGACGCAACTGGCACAAGTTTTTTATTAAACCATACAAGTTTAATTAACGTGAACTGGCACAAGTTTGTTCGCCGCGAACTGGCACAAGCTTTGCCTTCTGATGCTAAAATGCGCGTCAAGTTTGTTTGGCGCAACTGGCACAAGTTTGTTCGACGCAACTGGCACAAGTTTGTTCTACGCAACTGGCACAAGTTTGTCTTACGAAACTGGCACAAGTTTGTTCTAACGCAACTGGCACAAGTTTGTTTTACGGAACTGGCACAAGTTTGTTCTACGCAACTGGCACAAGTTTGTTCGGCGCAACTGGTACAAGTTTGTTTGCACGCAACTGGCTCAAGTTTGTTCTACGCAACTGGCACAAGTTTGTTTTACGCAACTGGCACAAGTTTGTTTGACGCAACTGGCACAAGTTTGTTCTACGCAACTGGCCAAAGTTTGTTTGACACAACTGGCACAAGTTTGTTCTACGCAACTGACACAAGTTTGTTCGACGCAACTGGCACAAGTTTGTTCTAACGCAACTGGCACAAGTTTGTTCTATGCAACTGGCACAAGTTTGCTCTACGCAACTGGCACAAGTTTGTTCTACGCAACTGTACAAGTTTGTTTTGAGGCAACTGGCACCTCGGTTTGTTCTAATGAACAGGTACAAGATCAAGTTCTATGTAACTGGCACAAGTTTGTTCTACGCAACTGGCACAAGTTTGTTCGACGCAACTGACACAAGTTTGTTTGACGCAACTGGCACAAGTTTGTTTGACGTAACTGGCACAAGTTTGTTCGACGCAATTGGCACAAGTTTGTTTGACGCAACTGGCACAAGTTTGTTTGACGCAACTGGCACAAGTTTGTTCGACCCAATTGGCACAAGTTTGTTTGACGCAAGTGGCACAAGTTTGTTCTACGCAACTGGCACAAATTTGTTCTATGCAAATGGCACAAGTTTGTTCTATGCAACTGGCACACAGCTTACTTAACTGGCGCACAAGTTTGTTCTACTTAACTGGCAATCGGTTTGTTCTACCCAACTGGTACGTTTGTTCGGCGCAACTGGCAATAAGCTGCCCTACGCAACTGGCACCGGTTTGTTCGTAATTTTAACCGGCAATAAAAGTTTGTTCTATGCAACTGGCAATGCTTGTTCTAATGAACTGGCACCGGTTTGTTCTACCCAACATACAAGTTTGTTCTACGCAACTGGCACAAGTTTGTTCTATGCAAGTGGCACAAGTTTGTTCTGACGCAACTGGCACAAGTTTGTTCTACGCAACTGGCACAAGATTGTTCTACGCAACTGGCACAAGTTTGTTCTAATGCAACTGGCACAAGTTTGTTCTACGCAACTGGCACAAGTTTGTTCTACCCAACTGGCACAAGTTTGTTCTATGCAAGTGGCACAAGTTTGTTCGACGTAACTGGCACAAGTTTGTTCTACGCAACTGGCACAAGTTTGTTCTACGCAACTGGCACAAGATTGTTCTACGCAACTGGCACAAGTTTGTTTGACGCAACTGGCACAAGTTGTTCTAACGCAACTGACACAAGTTTGTTCGACGCAACTGGCACAAGTTTGTTTGACGCAACTGGCCAAGTTTCTTTGACACAACTGGCAAAGTTTGTCTGGCGTGCGGCACAAGTTTGTTCTATGCAAGTGGTACAAGTTTGTTCTACGCAACTGGCAATAAGTTTGTTCTACGCGAATCGGTACAAGATTGCTCACGAACTGGCAATGTTTGTTTTACGCAACTGAGGCAAGGTTGTTCTACGCAACTGACACAAAGTTTGTTCGACGGCGGCACAAGTTTGTCTTCGACGCAACTGCCGGGTGCTGTTTGATAACCGCAATAAGTTTGTTCCCACGAACTGGCACAAGTTTGTTCTACGCAACTGGCACAAGTTTGTCTCGACGAACTGGCAGAAGTTTGTTCGACGCACCACCTAAGTTTGTTTTGCCAACTGGCAATAAGTTTGTTAGACCTTAACTGGCACAGTTTGTTCGACACAATTGGCAATAAGTTTTTTCGGCGCAACTGGCACAAGTTTGTTTGACGCAACTGGCACAAGTTTGTTCTACGCAACTGGCACAAGTTTGTTTGACGTAACTGGTACAAGTTTGTTTGACGCAACTGGCACAAGTTTGTTCTACGCAACTGGCACAAATTTGTTCTATGCAACTGGCACAAGTTTGTTTGACGCAACTGGCACAAGTTTGTTCTATGCAACTGGCACAAGTTTGTTCGACGCAACTGGCATAAGTTTGTTCTACGCAACTGGCACAAGTTTGTTCTATGCAACTGGCACAAGTTTTTTTGACACAACTGACACAAGTTTGTTCGACACAACTGGCACAAGTTTGTTCTATGCAACTGGCACAAGTTTGTTCTACGCAACTGGCACAAGTTTGTTCTACGCAAATGGCACAAGTTTGTTCTACGCAAATGGCACAAGTTTGTTCTACGCAACTGGCACAAGTTTGTTCTACGCAACTGGCACAAGTTTGTTTGACGCAACTGGCACAAGTTTGTCTGACGCAACTGGCACAAGTTTGTTCTTCTACGCAACTGGCACAGCAGTCGTTCTCTACGCAATGGCAATAAGTTTGTTCTATGCAACTGGCACAAGTTTGTTCTAACGCAACTGGCACAAGTTTGTTCTAGGCAACTGGCACAAGTTTGTTTGGCGCAACTGGCACAAGTTTGTTCTATGCAACTGGCACAAGTTTGTTCTATGCAACTGGCACAAGTTTGTTTCGACGCAACTGGCAAAAGTTTGTTCTACGCAACTGGCACAAGTTTGTTTGACACAACTGGCACAAGTTTGTTTTCACGCAACTGGCACAAGTTTGTTCGACGAAACTGGCACAAGATTGTTCGACGCAACTGGCACAAGTTTGTTCGTACGCAACTGGCACAAGTTTGTTCTACGCAACTGGCACAAGTTTGTTCTACGCAACTGGCACAAGTTTGTTCTGACGCAACTGGCACAAGTTTGTTCTACGCAACTGGCACAAGTTTGTTCTACGCAACTGGCACAAGTTTGTTTGACGCAACTGGCACAAGGTTGTTCTACGCAACTGACACAAGTTTGTTCGACGCAACTGGCACAAGTTTGTTTGACGCAACTGGCACAAGTTTGTTTGACACAACTGGCACAAGTTTGTTCTACTGGCACAAGTTTGTTCTATGCAAGTGGCAATGTCGTTCACGCAACTGGCACAAGTTTGTTCTACGCAACTGGCACAAGTTTGTTTTACGCAACTGGCACAAGTTTGTTTTACGCAACTGGCACAAGTTTGTTTGACGCAACTGGCACAAGTTTGTTCAACGCAACTGGCACAAGTTTGTTTGACCCAACTGGCAAAAGTTTGTTTGACGCAACTGGCACAAGTTTGTTCTACGAAACATGCACAAGTTTGTTCTACGCAACTGGCAAAAGTTTGTTCGACGCAACTGGCACAAGTTTGTATGACGCAACTGGCACAAGTTTGTTCTACGCAACTGGCAAAAGTTTGTTCTACGCAACTGGCACAAGTTTGTTCTACGCAACTGGCACAAGTTTGTTTGACACAACTGGCACAAGTTTGTTCGACGCAACTGGCACAAGTTTGTTCTACGCAACTGGCACAAGATTGTTCTATGCAACTGGCACAAGTTTGTTTGAGGCAACGGGCACAAGTTTGTTTGAGGCAACTGGCACAAGATTGTTCTATGCAACTGGCACAAGATTGTTCTATGCAACTGGCACAAGATTGTTCTACGCAACTGGCACTTTGCTTCCTGTCATGCACCGGCACAAGTTTGTTCTATGCACTGTGAGTGTGTGTGACCAGAGAGTAACTAACCGGAGCATAGATACCGCTGATTCATTGAATGCCCATACGTATCGTTGGCGGTTTGGCGTGGTGATTCGTGAGTGCATACATCGGAGACCCTATTGGCCCATTTCTGATTATGACCAATCAGCTGAGGTCTATGACCCAAACTAGTTCAGTTTGAGGCAAAGAGTCAGTGGTCGATGGATCAAGTCGTTTCAAAGACAGGGTCGGCGCTGGTGGTTGTCTGAGAGTACCTTCCAAATGATTATAACCTTGATATAATTAGTACAATATTAGGCAACAGGGTCTCGTGTAACTATTAAGGAAAATTGTATCTACGTGATTTCATTGTACTGGTAGAACCCTTATATGATCGAAGATCAGGTCATGATTAGTAACAGTGACATCATAAAGTAGCAAAGTCTGCTAAGTAACAACAATCAAATAAAGCTACAAAGTCTGTTAAGAAACCACTCCATAGAGTAGAAAGTCTCTGAATTTCTGCTGACCAAACAAAGCAGCAATGTCTGTTAATGGTAAAAGAGTTCAAATAAATTAGCAAAGTCTGTTATATAAAATCAATTTACAAAGTAGCAAAGTCTGTTAAGTAATAACCAAGTAAAGTAGCAAAGCTCGCTGGCAACTGCAATTGAATAAAGTTATAAACTCTGTCAAGTAACAGTGACCAACGAATGTAGCACAGTATGTTAAGTAACAGCTAGTACAAATAGCAAAGTTTGTTATGTAAGAGGGAGTATATAACTAGCAAAGAAAGAAGTAACAAATGACCTCGTAAATTAGCAAAGTGTGTTAAGTAACAGTAACCAAACAAAGTGAAAAATTCTCTTAAGAAACAGTAACCTCATAAAGTAGCAAAGTTTTTTAAGTAACATTGATATCATGAAGTAGCAAAGTCTGTTATGCAACAGCAACCAAATATAGTAGCAAAGTCTGTTAAGTAAAAGTTACCAAATAAAGTAGGAAACTGTTATAAAGTAACCCAAAAAGAAGCAAAGTACATTATGAACAGTAACCAAATATGTAGGCAAACTCTTTTTAGTAAAAGCAAAACAAATTAAGTTGAGAGATTTCTAAGTAACAGCAACATCATTAAAGTAGCAAAGTCTGTTAATTTAACGTGACCAAATAAAAGTAACAATGTCTGTTAAGTAACAGTGACCAAGTATAATAACCAAGTCTGATAAGTAACAAGAACTTCAGCAAAGTAGCAGCACTTTGATTACCAGTGACCTCATGAAGTAGGAAAGTCAGTTAAATAACTGCAACCAAATACAGTAACAAACGTGTTATTTTACAAGAACCAAATAAATTAGCAAAGTGTTTAAGTAACAACCTAATAAAGAAGCAAGTCTGTTAAGTAACACCTAAATAAAGAAAAAATGTCTGTTAAGTAACAACAAAAAGTATCAATGTTTGTTAAGAAACTGTGGCCAAGTAAAGTAGCAACGTCTCTTAAGTAAAACAACCATTTAATGTAGCAGAGCTTGTTAATTAATGGTAACCAAATAAAGTAACATAGTCTGTTACAATTGTGACTCAATAAAACGGTAAAGTTCAGTAAGTAATAATGGCATCATGAAGTAGCAAAATATGTTATAACAGTAACCACCAGTAGCCAACGTTATTAAGTAACAGAAAAACAAATAAAGTAGCAAAGACTGTTAATTAACAGCACTACCAAAGTAGCAAAAGTCTTCAAGTAACATTAAACAAATAAAGTAGCAAAGTCTGTTAAGTATCACACCAAATATAACAATGCTGCCATAACAGTGATAAATAAAGTACCAAATCTGTTAAGTAACTGCAACTCATTTAAGAAATAAATAAAAGTTATGCATCAGTGTCCATTAGTGGCAAAGTCTGTCAAGTAGCTGTGACCTCATAGCAGCAAAGTCTGTTAAGTAACAGCAACCAAATAAAGTGAGCAAAGTCTGGTCAAGAAACAGCGACTAAATAAGCGAAGCAAATTCCTCTCTTAAGTATCAGCGACCAAATAAAATAACAAAGTCTATAAATACAAGTGATGAAATAAATCACGATAGTCTTTGGCGGGAATGACAACAAAGCGTAGCGAAGCCTTATTAATTAACGGTGACCTCATAAAGTTTCCAAGTATGTTACAACAACAACCAAATAAACCAGCAAAGTCTGTTAAGAAATAGTGACTCTCAAATAAGATAGCAAAGTCTGTTAAGTAACAGCAATCGAATAAAGTAGCAAAGTCTGTATAGTAACATTGACCTCATAAAGAAGCAAAGTCTGTTAAGTAACAGTGACTCAACTATAACAAAGTCTGTTAAGTAACAGCAAAACAAAGTAACAAAGAATTATAACATCTACCAAATAAAGTAGCAAAGTCTGTTAAGTATCAGCGACCAAATAAAAGAAAAAGCTACAAGTAAAAGGACATCATGAAGTAGCCAAAACTGTTAACTAACCGTGACATAAAGCAGAAACTATTAAATAAAAGCAATGAAATAAAACAGTAAAGTCTGATCATTAATAGCGACCAAATATGGCAAAGATCATTAGGTAACCACGACCCTGTAAAGTGGCAAATGTCAGTTAAGTATCATGAACTCATAAAGAAAAGTAAAGTCCTTTATAGTAATGAGAGATCTCGCAAAAAGTAGCAGAGCTTGTTAATTTAAGATAAACCAAATAAAGTAGCAAAGTCTATTACACAATCAGACCTCATAAAGAAGCTCAATCGTTACACAACAGTGACCATAGCAGCAATGTCTGTTAAGTGACAGCCACCTCAAGTAAAAGCAAACAAATAAAATATCAATGTTTGTTGAGTAAACACGACCAAATAATGCTCTGAAAAGTCTGTTGAGCAACATCAACACAAAAAGTAAATGTCTGTTAAGTAAATAATAACCAAATAAAGTACCAACGTCTGTTAAGTAAGAGTAACCTCATAAAGTAGTAAATTTTTATGTAATATTGAACTCATTAAGTAGCACAGTCTGTTAAGTAACAGTGATGAAATAAAGTAGGAAGGTCTGATAATTGGCAGCGACCAAATAAAGTAGCAAACTCTCTTAAGTAACAATGACCAAATAAAGTATCCAATGCTGTTTTATAACAGTGATCAAATAAACTATCAAGGTCTGTTAAGTAACATTGACTCATAAAGTAGCAAAGTCTGTCAAGTAATAGCAACTAAATAAAGTATCACAGTCTGTTAACTAAAAGCGACCTAATAAAGTCGCAACAAGTGTCAAGTAACAGTGACAAAAGTATATAGGCTGTTTAGTATCTGAAACAAAATAAAGTAGCAAACTGTGTTAAGTAACAGGACCCAAAAGGTTGCAAAGGCCGTAAAGTAACAACAAACCTCATCAAGAAGCAAAGTTTCTTAAGTAACAATGACCTCATACAGTAGCAAAATCTTTTTAAGTAACAGCAACGAAATAGAGTATCAAAGTCTATTAATTAACAGAATGAAATAAATACCAAAGGCTGTTGTAACAAACTGCAACCAATAGTAGGAATGTTCGTTCGTAACATCAAATAAATAAAGTAGCAAATCCTTTTTATATAAAAAGTTATAAAAAAGTAGCAAAGCCTGTTAGTAACAGCAATCCTACAAATACAGCAAAGAGTGTTACTAACAGCAACCAATTAAAGGTATCAAACCTAGTTAAGTAACAGTGACATCATAAACTGTGCAAAGTCCTTAAATAGTAACTCCATAAGATAGTAAAGTCTGTTAAGTAAACAGTAACTACAAAGTAGCAAAGTCTGTTAATTTAACAAATATCCAAATAGTAAAGTAGCAAAGTCTGTTAAATAACAGTCACCAAATAAAGTAGTTAGTAACAAATAACCTCATAAGTTTAAAAATCTCTTAAGTAAAATAGCTAAATCTGCTTAGTAACATGAACCACAAAAAGAGTAAAAGACTGTTAAGTAAATAAAACCAACAATTAAAAGTGTCTATTAGGTAGCAATGAAAAATAAAGTAGCAAAGTCTGTTAGTAAC
This sequence comes from Macrobrachium rosenbergii, assembly GCF_040412425.1. Taxonomy (NCBI): domain Eukaryota; kingdom Metazoa; phylum Arthropoda; class Malacostraca; order Decapoda; family Palaemonidae; genus Macrobrachium; species Macrobrachium rosenbergii. Next base: position 4,737,415 of record NW_027100725.1, read on the forward strand.
AGCAACTCCCATAATTTAAAAAATTCTTCAGTAAAATAGCCAAGTCTGCTCAGTAACATTGACCACGAAAAGAGCAAAGATCACACAAACAAACAAACCAAACAGTCAGAGTGTGCTGAATAATTTGTAATTTAAGTAGCAAGTCCACAACTGACCAAGATCAAAAGTATAAATTCTGTTGGCAATATTGAATCTGTTGGCAAAGTAGCAAATTGTGGAAGTAACAGTAAGTAAATAAAGAAGCAAAGACTGATAATAACACCCAAATATGGTAGGCAAGTATTGTAAATAAATAAAACTCATCCAGAATTTCTGTGTTTCTTAAGTGACAAGGACTCTACAGCAGCAAATCTGTTTTAAAGCGAATAAAGTAGTAAAGCAAAGAACATGATAAGAACAAACAAACAAACCAAAGACTGCTAATAAAAACCATGTCCAATATATAATGTCTGTCTGTGGTTAATTGTTGCAATATAGCAGCACTTATATAAAAAGATAAAAAGAAGAAAGCCTCAAACAATAACAACCATAATTAAAAGTCTGCAAAAGAACGATCAAGAATAGATAAAACTCACAATAACTGATAAAAGAAATTTCCATATACTAACACAACTAAGATATAAAAGCAAAATAATAATACAAATTGTCAAATATCAAACTTCTACAATATATTATCATAAACCAGCAAACCTTAATAATAGTGGAATCTTCATATAGTAAAATGTTATAATAGTAACTTGGAGAGTTATAAAGTCTGTTAATAACAGTCTGTGCTACTTTTTATGTCACTGTTACTTGACAGCATTTGCAACTTTATTAGGTCGTTTTTAGTTAACAGACTGTGATACTTTATTTAGTTGCTATTACTTAACAAAATTTTGGTACTTTATTTAGTTGCTGTTACTTAACAAAATTTTGCTACTTTATGAGGTCACTATTACTTAATTACTTAATTAACAGAATTAGCTACTTTTGAAGTTTTAGTTACTTAACAGACTTTGCTACTTTATTTTCTCATTGTTACTTAACAGACTTTTTAATTTATTTGGTTTTGTTACTTAACAGTCTTTTGCTTTTTTTTGGTTCATGTTACTAACCAGACTAAGCTATTCAATGAGGTAACTGTTACTTAACAGACTTTTTTACTTTATTTCATCACTGTTACTTAACAGAGTTTTTCTACTTTATTTGGTTTCAGATACTAAACAGTTTATGCTACTTTTTATGTCACTGTTACTTGACAGCATTTGCAACTTTAGTAGGTCGCTTTTAGTTAACAGACTGTGATACTTTATTTAGTTGCTATTACTTGACAGACTTTGCTACTTTATGAGACCAATGTTACTTAACAGACCTTGCTAATTTATTTGATCACTGTTATAAAACAGCCTTGGATACTTTATTTGGTCATTGTTACTTAAGAGAGTTTGCTACTTTATTTGGTCGCTGTCAATTAACAGACCTTCCTACTTTATTTCATCACTGTTACTTAACAGACTGTGCTACTTAATGAGTTCAATATTACATAAAAGAATTTACTACTTTATGAGGTTACTCTTACTTAACAGACTTTAGTACTTTATTTGGTTATTGTTACTTAACAGACATTACTTTTTTGCGTTTGATGTTACTCAACAGACTTTTCGACATTATTTGGTCGTGTTTACTTAACAAACATTGACATTTTATTTGTTGGCTTTTACTTAAGAGGTGGCTGTCACTTAACAGACATTGCTACTTTATGAGGTCACTGTTGTGTAACAGATTTAGCTACTTTATGGGGTCACAGTTGTGTAATAGACTTTGCTACTTTATTTGGTTTATCTTAATTAACAGACTCTACTACTTTATGAGATCTCTGTTACTATACAGACTTTGCTGCTTTATGAGTTCATGATACTTAACTGACTTTGCCTTTGCTACTTTATGTCACTGTCGTTAACAGTTACTTTTTTAATGATCTTTGCCACTTAATTTGGTCGCTATTAAAGATCTTTAGACTTAACAGACTTTGCTTTTATTTCATTACTTTTATTTAACAGTTTTTTACTTTTTATTTCACGGTTAGTTAACTGTTTAGCAGCTACTTTTTATGATGACTTTCATTTTATTTTTACTGTTATAAGACTTTGCTATTTTATTTGGTCGCTGATACTTTAAGAGAATTTGCTTAACAGACTTTATTTTATTCGTCACTGTTTCTTGACTTTGACTTTATTTTTGCTTTGTTACTTAACATGTATTGTTACTTTTGTTATTTTTTTGGTCACTGTTTAACAAGAATTTTCCTGTTATTTTATTTGGTTGCTGTTAACACACTTTGCCAATTTATGAGGTCACTGATACTTAACAGACTTTTCAACTTTATCAGGCAACTGATACATAAATTTCTTTCCTACTTTATGAGGTTGTGGTTACTTAACAGACTTTGGCACATAATTGTCACTGTTACATTACTGACTTTGGTACTTTATTTCGTCGCTGTTACTTAACAGACTTTGCTACTTCATTTGTTTGATGTTACTTAGAAGACTTTGCTACTTTATGAGGTCACTGTTACTTAACAGTCTTTGCTACTTTATTTGTTATCTCTTACTAAATAGAGTTGGCTACTTTAATTGGTTGCTGTTACTTAACAGACTTTGCTACTTTATGAGGCCATTATTACTTACCAGACTTTACCGTTTTATTAGGTCAGTGTTACTTAACAGACTATGTTACTTTATTTTGGTTACCATTAATTAACAAGCTCTGCTACATTAAATGGTTGTTTTTACTTAAGAGACGTTGCTACTTTTGTTACTTGGCCACAGTTTCTTAACAAACCTTGATACCTTTTTTGTTGTTACTTAACAGACTTTTTTTTATTTGGTGGTTGTTACTTAACAGACTTTGCTTCTTTATTAGGTTGTTACTTAAAACACTTTGCTAATTTATTTGGTTGTTGTAAAATAACACGCTTTGCTACTGTATTTGGTTGCAGTTATTTAACTGACTTTCCTGCTTCATGAGGTCACTGTTACTCAACAGTCTTTGCTACTTTATGAAGTTCTTGTTACTTATCAGACTTGGTTACTTTACTTGGTCACTGTTACTTAACAGACTTTGTTACTTTATTTGGTCGCTTTTAATTAACAGACTTTGCTACTTTATGATGTTACTGTTACTTAAAACACTTTCCTACTTTCTTTGTTTGCTTTTACTAAAAAGAGTTTGCTACTTTATTTGGTTGCTGTTACTTAACGGACTTTGCTTCTTTATGAGGTTACTTTACTTAACAGACTTTCCTACTTTATTTGGTAACTTTTACTTAACAGACTTTGCTACTATATTTGGTTGCTGTTACTTAACAGACTTTGCTACTTCATGATATCAATGTTACTTTTAAAAAAACTTTGCTACTTTATGAGGTTACTGTTTCTTAATAGAATTTGCTACTTTATTTGGTTACTGTTACTTAACACACTTTGCTAATTTACGAGGTCATTGTTACTTTAACAACTTTGCTAATTTATATACTCCCTCTTACATAACAAACTTTGCTACTTTACTTGCTAGCTGTTACTTAACATACTGTGCTACATTAGTTGGTCACTGTTACTTGACAGAGTTTATAACTTTATTCAATTGCGGGTACTTAGCAAACTTTGCTACTTTACTTGGTTATTGTTACTTAACAGACTTTGCTACTTTATGAGGTGATTTTTATATAACAGACTTTGCTAATTTATTTGAACTCTTTTACCATTAACAGACATTGCTGCTTTGTTTGGTCAGCAGAAATTCAGAGACTTTCCTACTCTATGAAGTGGTTTCTTAGCAGACTTTTTAACTTTATTTGATTGTTGTTACTTAGCAGACTTTGCTACTTTATGATGTCACTGTTACTAATCAGACTTTGCTACTTTAAGGGGTTGCTGTTATATAACAGACTTTGCAACTTTATTTCGTTGCTGTTACTTAATAGAATTTGCAACTTTTTTGGTTACTGTTTCTTAACAGATTTTCCTACTTTATTTAGCTGATGTTGCTTAACAGACTTTGTTACCTTATGAGGTTGCTGTTACTAACATACTTAGCTACTTTATATGGTCAGTGTTATTCAATCATCTTTGCTACTTTATTTGGTATTTGTTACTTAATAGACTTTGCTACTTTATGAGTTAATTTTACTTAACAGACTTTGCTACTGTATTTGGTCAGTGTTAAATAACAGACTTTGCTAGTTTATGATGTCAATGTTACTTAGCAGACTATGTTACTTTAATTGGTTGCTATCTTAGAAACTTGCTGTTACATAGCAGACTTGGCTTCTTTATTTGGTCACTGTTACTTAGCAGTATTTGCTACATTATTTGGTCACTTACTTAACAGACTTTACTACTTTATGAAGGTGCTGTTATTAACAAACTTTGCCACTTTATTTGGTCGCTATTACTTAACTGATATTGCTATATTATTTGGTTGTTGTTACTTAACAGACTTTGCTACTTTATTTCTTCACTGTTAATTAATAGACTTTGTTACTTTATTTCGTGGCTGTTACTTAACAGACTTTGCTACTGTATGAGGTCATCGTTACTTAACAAACTTTACTTCTTGATGAGGTTTTTATTACTTCACAGCCTTTGCTACTTTATTTAGTTGCTGTTACTTATAAGTTTTTGCTACTTTATTTGGTTGATGTTACTTAACAGACTTTGCTGCTTTATGAGGTCACTATTACGTAAATTTGTTATGAACTCCCTCTAGGAGGAAGCCATAACGGTTTTTTTTTTTTTACTTTAATCTCAAATCCAGTGACAAAAACACAAATCAGTAGGTGTGAGGTAAAACCAGAAAGACTCATAGGCAAAAATTTCACAATATTTACTGCACAGTAAATGCACAAACACTGATGGCTCACAAAAAGTAATAAATTGATAAGTACAAAATACCATCAAATAACTCCATAAAGTACCTATAACTAAAGCTCAACCCTACTCAGAGTGAAGAAACCAAATCTTAATCTTAATAAGGGACCCAAAAATTACCCACCACGCTAGCCTATTACTAAATAGAAAGGAAAGAAGTGGAAGGACATACAAAAAGAAATAATAATCTTACCTAAGATATAAAAATCTAAACCTTAATATTAATTTATACACTCATGAAACTCAGTCTCGCAATATACCTTGGACAGTTTTCATAATAAATAAATATACTACCAAACACACACTTGAAGACTATGATTACACCCTGTTTAAGGTGTAGCTGAAGATCCAATGTTTTGGTACATTGACACAGACCAGTACTAATACAGATGAGTCTATATACCGCTCAACAAAAACTGCCACAGAACGTCACTCTCATCAGAAGAACTGCCCTTCAAAACAGTTAGTGGATTTTAACACTTGAGTCTACAGCTCACGCCAAATATACAGAGGATGTTCCTCTTACCTGAGAGAAGACACCCTACTTGCTCCAACAAGGCCACTCTGGTGCTGATACAGTGGATACATCCATAAAAGATGAAAAAAGGCTCTCGAGCCCAGATGTACACACAACTGCCAACGTCAAGATTAAGCCAGTAGGTCACTTAAATCACAGTTGCACGTCGTACTCCACATGTAGCTCCATATACATAACTGCCTTTTACATTAAGAAGCAGCTCAATACCAGCAGATTGTTGTTCTCCGAGAACAAGCGAGAAATCTTCACAATAGGAAGAGATGTATATATAATCACAACAGCAGACAGATCAGCAGCTCCAGAGTCTTCAACGGCCTTGAACTAGACTCTCGAGAATACTTGGGAGAGCCACAAGTCACCTCTCCTTACAACACTCCCAGTCACCACAAAGAAAAATAAACAGAGTTACAAATTTGGCAAGGAAGCAAAAACTGAGGAAGGCCGCACTTAAAACTGCACTCAATAGATGGTGCCACAAAAACTAAAGCTCTTAACAGCAGCAAAATTAAGCTCTTAACAGCAGCAAAATACAATACAAAGCTCTTAACAGCAGCAAAATACAATACAAGTAATTTAAACTTTAAATTAATAAACACTTGAGCAGCAAAATTAATCAATACACAGGCAGCATAATAATTAAACCTTAAATAAATCATTAAACACTTGAGCAGCAAAATAAAATAACAGGCAGCATAGTACATCAAAAACAACAATAAATACACAAGCAGCATAATAAGAAATACAAAAGCAGTATAATAAATAATACGTAAACAGCATGCTACTAGTTACATTACAGCCAGAGTCACATAAACATCCTCAGATGAACTCGATAAAACCGTCGAAACAGCCCTAAGCTGCTTGACAGGAACACTGCAGGACAACTCCGACAGAGTCGAAACGACAACCATCTCGTCCTCAAGCGCAGTGCTGACGTCCTCCTCCAGTACTGACGACCACGACAGAGCCGACACGGCAACCATCTCGTCCTCCAAGAAACGTACTGACGTCCCCCTCTAATCACGAGTCACGACGACCATGACAGAGCCGACACGGCAACCATCTCGTCCTCAAGAAGCTCTCCACTGCTAGAACCTAACTCGCAGGTACGGATACCTGCTACCTTGGCCCCGATTCGTTGCTGCTACGAACCTGACTCTCAGGTAGGAATACCTGCTGCTGCTGCCTCCTGCTTCCCTGGACCATCGGTCGTTCTGCCTTCCGGAACCTGGCTCGTTGCTGCAGTAACGTAATTTTAAAGTAAATTCTCATTGTTTTCCTTTTCGCACTGATGGCTTTAATTTTTCTATTGTTTGCAATTTTGTAAAACTAAGTTAAGTTAGGTATTTTGCTGTTGGTTTTATGTTAATTTATATTTTGGTTAAATGTAGGGTTAATTTGCTTTGGTTGAAAAAGCTTAAGTTTTTGTGGCGCCATCTATTGAGTGCAGTTTTAAGTGCGGCCTTCCTCAGTGTTTTTGCTTCCTTGCCAAATTTGTAACTCTGTTTATTTTTCTTTGTGGTGACTGGGAGTGTTGTAAGGAGAGGTGACTTGTGGCTCTCCTAAAGTATTCTCGAGAGTCTAGTTCAAGGCCGTTGAAGACTGGAGCTGCTGATCTGTCTGCTGTTGTGGATTATATATACATCTCTTCCTATTGTGAAGATTTCTCGCTTGTTCTCGGAGAACAACAATCTGCTGGTATTGAGCTGCTTCTTAATGTGAAAGGCAGTTATTTATATGGAGCTACATGTGGGAGTACGACGTGCAACTGTGATTTAAGTGACCTACTGGCTTAATCTTGACGTTGGCAGTTGTGTGTACATCTGGGCTCGAGAGCCTTTTTCGTCTTTCATGGATGTATCCACTGTATCAGCACCAGAGTGGCCTTGTTGGAGCAAGTAGGGTGTCTTCTCTCAGGTAAGAGGAACATCCTCGGTATATTTGACGTGAGCTGTAGACTCAAGTGTTAAAATCCACCAACTGTTTTGAAGGGCAGTTCTTCTGATGAGAGTGATGTTCTGTGCATTTTTTGTTGAGCGGTATATAGACTCATCTGTATTAGTACTGGTCTGTGTCAATGTACCAAAACATTGGATCTTCAGCTACACCTTAAAAGGGTGTAATCATAGTCTTCAAGTGTGTGTTTGGTAGTATATTTATTTATTATGAAAACTGTCCAAGGTATATTGCGAGACTGAGTTTCATGAGTGTATAAATTAATATTAAGGTTTAGATTTTTATATCTTAGGTAGGATTATTATTTCTTTTTGTATGTCCTTCCACTTCTTTCCTTTCTATTTAGTAATAGGCTAGCGTGTTGGGTAATTTTTGGGTCCCTTATTAAAATTAAGATTTGGTTTCTTCACTATGAGTAGGGTTTAGCTTTAGTTATAGGTGACTCATGGAGTTATTTGATGGTATTTTGTACTTTATCAATTTATTACTTTTTGTGAGCCATCAGTGTTTGTGCATTTACTCTGCAATAAATATTGTGAAATTTTTGCCTATGTGTCTTTCTGGTTTTTCCTCGCACCTACTGAATTGTGTTTTTGTCACTGGATTTGAGATTAAAATAAAAGAACCCGTTATGGCTTCCTCCTAGAGGGAGTTCGTAACAAATTTGGCGACCGTGACAGGATGCAGGACAAACACAATCGGTGGTGCGAGTTGTCAGACTGTGCTCTGGGTGAGATTTATCAGTATTTATTTTTGTTGTGCCTCATCACCTTCCTTCTTTTCCTTTTCCCTATGGCTGATGTATAGTTTAACCCCGTTGAATATTTAGCTTCTGAGGATTGTATTAGGTATTTGAGTGCTTTGACTAAAGAAAATTTGAAAGCTTGTGCTAGGTCGTTAGGCATTTCTTTAACAAATAGGGAATTGAAAAAGGATGTATATAGGTTAGTAAAGAATAGGCTGAGTGAGCTTAAACAAACTGCTGATGAATTAATTAGTGAAAGCATGAGTGAGTCTGATGTAGAAGGGGCTCCGGGATTGAGTCTTTTTCAGGATCCGCCCCACTGTGGAGTGATTTTTGAAGGGTACGTCAGTGTGCCTGATAATAAAAGTCAGACTGAGCGGGATCCTCGGACTGATAATGTTTGACCGGCTGTTCCTACTCGTTCGGCCAAAGTGGAAAATGAGCCACTAGTAAGGGATTTCCCGAGCATGTTGGAGCTAAAGAAGTTAGAGTTCGAGGAGTTGGAGAGAATCAGAGCACATGAAAGAGCGATGCTTGGCATGAAGTTAGAGTTGGCCAAGATCCAACAAGGTAAGGAGTTTGTGAGTACCCCCATCCATGAAGATATCGGGGAAAAGTTTAGTTTTGGGAATGCTCTAAAACTTGTACCTTGTTTTACTGAGGAGAACGTGCCTGAATTCTTTAAGGCTTTTGAAAGGGTTGCTTCCAGGTTGTCTTGGCCTAGGGAGGTCTGGACAGTGTTGATTCAATGTTGCTTGCTGGGCAAGGCTCAGAAGGTTTATAATGCCATAGAGGAGCAAGTATCTCGGGATTATAAGAAAGTGAAAGCTTTGATATTAAAAGCTTATGATCTGGTTCCTGAGGCCTACAGGCAGAGGTTTAGGAATTTTAACAAAACCCCGAACATGACTTTTGTGGAGTTTGCTCGTGTAAAGCAGGAGCATTTTGATGATTGGCTCAAGAGTCGCCAAGTAACTACTTTGGCGGCCTTGAAAGAATTGATATTGATTGAAGATTTAAAAAAATCGTGTGCTAAAGATTTAAGAGTGCATTTAGAAGACTTGAAGGTGACCTCTTTTCCCATGTGGCGGGATTTTAAAACACAAAAAACAATACACAACACAGATACACTGAACATATAACCACATACAATACTCACTATGATCCTCGGTTGCTGGGAGATGGTTGAGGATGTCCACGGTCGCCAACACAGTCGACAAAATTACACAAATAAACCCGGAAAACAGACTTCCAACCAAAAAAAAAACAGCAAAAAGAAAGAGACACATGCACAGACAACAATAACATCCAACAGAAAACACTCGACTCACGGAACATACAACAATCTACCAATATCCGCCTTGCACAGAACTCAGCTCAAGACTAAAAAAACTCCTTCAAAACCGAAAAATCCTCACACATATTCCACAGACAGACAGCGCCGTAAACAAACTAACGACCTCATCCTCTTCCAACAACCGAAGCACTCACTAACGACAATTACACTCTCTCTCTCTCTCTCTCTCTCTCTCTCTCTCTCTCTCTCTCTCTCTCTCTCTCTCTCTCACACAAAACGTTGGGAAATGCTAAATAAAAACAAATTTATTCATCCCTCTATATTTCTCCCCCCTTTTTAGCATTTCCCAACCAACACCTCTCACACCTCTTTCAAATCGCCTTACGCAACACCCATGGATGCTCACTAGCAGGTCCTCTAGATCGCGTTCGCGGGCACGCAATCACTCTCTCAGAATCATTCTCTCTTCTAGCAACATTCAAATCCACATCTTCTCCTCCATTCTCTCTCAGATTCACGCTCTCTTCTTCACTATTCCCACTCTCAATTTCATCCACAATCTCATCTATACCCTCTAACTCGTTCATGAATACCTCCCCAATTCTTCAACTAACCCATCCCATTCGCTCATTGACCTTTCCAATTCTTGCAATGATTCATTCATGCTTTCAATCACTCGTCTATCACTGCTACGCTCTCTTACTCTTACACTTTCGCTCACCTCCAACCGTTCACTAATTACACGTTCAGTCAACTCAGTTATATCAAACCCCATATGCTATACGTTCTATCCATACCATCCCATTCATCCGTATTACACACTTTATCACTCATTTCCACTTTGGCACTCACACCCCTATCACACAACTTACGACCATTCAGTTTACTTACGTTCTTCCCTTTCTTACGTTTTCTACCATACTCTATCAAAACAAATTGCTGATCCTCATGCAACAACCCCTCACGTACATGCATCACACGCACTGCTTGCATCCTGGAGGATCCACCATTTGAACCCCTTCACACTCAGTTTCCCGAATTCGCTGTCACAGTCACCCTCTTTCGTCTACATACACTTGATACATGCCCTTCCATTCCACATTCGACACACTTCGCTCTCGGGTCTGAACACATTCTCGCATAATGCCCATTCTTACCACAGTTGCCACACATAACATTCACTCGGGTACCCCTACAACCATTAGCAATATGTCCCACCTGTCCGCACCTGTAGCATTTAACCACCCTATCTTTCGTACACTCCCTTACCAAATGTCCCGATTGCCCACACCCGAAACACGCTCCTAAAGCCCACCTACACTCATTCTTTGTATGTCCTTCCTTTCCACATCTAAAACACTTCGCTCGACTTCCACTTATCGACCTTCCCCTTTGTACACTACTATCCCTAACCCGTCCAACCCGTTGTTCCCTTACAAACCCATCATTCATCCTCACTGGTACCTCCACATTACTTGCTCTTACACTCCTATCTATTACACTATCGGCCATTCTCATTGGGCCCCTCAACACTGCATCCCTAAAGCTTCCAAACTCCGGCACTCTCTCATCTACCCCAGCCCTTACACTTACACTTCTGCTCTCTTTTATAACCCTGTCAAGCTCATAATCTTCTACAATTTCCAAAATTTCTCCCCAAGTCAACCTTTCATTCGTCCATCTTTTCTTCTCCTTCCGCTTCAAGTTCACAAATTCTCTAACTCCATCTGGCACTGTCCCTAACAACTTCCGTACTAACTCCTTACATTCATCTATCCCATCATCCCCAAACTTCTTCCTTGCCAACGTCTCCAGCCTACAAGCATACAGTGACAAGGTTTCCCCAGCTTTCATTCTTGCCTCATCAAATTCATTCTTCCTCTTATACTTAACACTCGCTTTCATACGCCTCGCTTGCTCAACTAGTCTAGCTTTCACCTTGTCATACTCAACATCCCCACACTCATAATAACCCTATACATATCAAGTAAAAACCCAGTCAAATATTCTCCTAATTCTCGTGCCCACACTCTCTTACTTTCCCCATACTTATCCTGACAAAACCTTTCATACTCCCTAAAGAAATCATGCACATCCCTACTTCCATTCTCATTATACTTTTCACACCGGGGTACCTCCCTCACATACATAGACATACATAGCCTTTCTCACTTCTTTCTCACTTTCACTCTCACTTTCGCTACTTTCGCTCTGTCCTTTCATACCCTCTTCCGAATACAAAGAGTCCACTTCTGCACTTACATTCATCTTACTCATTACACTCTTCTTCCCCCTCTTTTTATCCACTTTTATCCACTCACCTCCGTCCACCTCACTATTTTCTTCCCCTGACTTATCCTTACTTTCCCTCTGTTCCTTCCCTTGCTTTTCATTCCCCTTTTCCTTACCCTGCCTCTCATTCCCTCGTTTCTTACTTCCTATTCCCATATCACTTTCATCACTCACGCTTCCATTCACTTCTTCCTCCTTTTCTTTCTCTCTTGCCCCTTCACACGTTCCAGAGAACCTGCCTCCAACAGCCCCTTCTTCAAAAACACCCTTGAACATACCTTTCATCAATTCTTCCACACTTTTCATCATTCCCTCCAACTTTTATCCACCCTCTCTTCCATTCTCTCTTCTGACTCTTTCATCTCCCCTTTCATTTCTTCTTTTGCACTTCTTAGCATTCCCCATCTCCTCCAACTGACTCCTCAATCTCCCATTCTCACCCCTCAACCACGTATTCTCCTCTCGCAACCTCACCAGTTCCTCTTCCATCCTTCTCTTCAGTCACACTACCAGCCACCAACCTCAATTGCAGCTGCAATACCAGCAGCCCCACGTTGGGCGCCAAATATTATGTGGCAGGATTTTAAAACACAAAAAACAATACACAACACAGATACACTGAACATATAACCACATACAATACTCACTATGATCCTCGGTTGCTGGGAGATGGTTGAGGATGTCCACGGTCGCCAACACAGTAGACAAAATTACACAAACAAACCCGGAAAACAGACTTCCAACCAAAAAAAAAAAAAAACAGCAAAAGAAAGAGACACATGCACAGACAACAATAACATCCAACAGAAAACACTCGACTCACGGAACATACAACAATCTACCACCAATATCCGCCTTGCACAGAACTCAGCTCAAGACTAAAAAAACTCCTTCAAAACCGAAAATCCTCACACATATTCCACAGACAGACAGCGCCGTAAACAAACTAACGACCTCATCCCTCTTCCAACAACCGAAGCACTCACTAACGACAATTACACACTCTCTCTCTCTCTCTCTCTCTCTCTCTCTCTCTCTCTCTCTCTCTCTCTCAAAACGTTCTCTCTCACACACAAAACGTTGGAAATAAAAACAAATTTATTCATCCCTCTATACCCAGAATTGCTCAGTTGAGTGGTGAATATATATTGACCCATAAGGTTGGTACTGAGAACTTCAGGGGTAATTTCCCTGTGGTCAAGGGTAACTGGGAGAGTAGAAAGAGAATGTTCTTTAATCAAAATAAATTTTAATTTCCAGGGTCCTAATAATAATTTTAATTTCCAGGCTAACTCTAAAGCAAATTCCAATTTTCAGGTAAAAAATCAACCAAAAAGTAATCCTATTGGTAATTTTGTAAATAGGAATTTTGCAAAAACTGATAATGCTCATCCTAGTCGTACTATAACTAGTGGTATGGGAAGTAGTAGAACCTGTTACTGGTGTAACAAGATAGGACATACCAAGGCTAAATGTTTTGCTTGCCAGAGTTATCTACAGAGGCAGGCTACTTCTCCCATTGCTTTGGTGAATCAAGTTAAGACTTCTCAACATTCTATAGAGAACGAGGAAAATGGTAACAAAGGTAATAAAGAGAAAGATTCCCCCATGTGACTGTCATTTAATAAGTATATTTGGCCAGGTAAGCTGAGATTTGAGAAGGAAGTTATAAAGGTCAAATTTTTGAGGGACACAGGTGCTGCTCAATCTTTATTGTTGAGAAGTAGGTTACCTCTTAACGTGAAGATCGCTAACTATATTATTTTAAGTGGTTTTCCTGACACTGTTGTGTCGGATCCTGTGGTTGAAGGAGAGATTGACATATCGGATGTTGTAAAGAATATTAATCTGGCCATTGTTGATAAACTACCTATTCCTGAGATAGATGGTATCCTAGGAAATGACTTATGTAATGTGGGGGGACGAGAATTGTTCCCCATTTTAACCTTAAATAAATTACCAATTGCTGTAACTACTCGCTCCCAGAAAAAAGGGCATAACCTCTTGATGGACGGAGAGGATTTACATTTAGACCCTGTACAAGTAGATGTAGCAGTAGGAAGGCTCGAGTCTGTAGGAAGTAGTGATAGTAGTAAGGTAGTTAGAGCATGGGATAGGGCTGGTTTTATAAGAGCTCAGCATGATGAATTTGATGTGGAAATAACTGAGGGGGATGATGTTTCTAAGCCATGTTTTGTATCAGAGAGAGGATTATTGTGTAGATTAAGCCGTTCTGCTCTTATGGAATCCTCTGAGTACCATAAGCAGATTTTAGTTCCTAAACAATTCAGAGACGAATTGCTGCAGTCAGCTCATGAGGATCCTTTCTCGGGACATTTTGGGGTAACAAAAACTTTTAAGAGATTAACCAAGCTATTTTGGTGGCCTAATATGAGAAGGTGTATTAAGCAGTTCTTGCGAAGTTATGAGACGTGCCAGGTCATGGGTAAACCCAATCAGGTATTGCGCAAGGCTCCGTTAAAACCCATCCCTGCAATTGGTGAACCTTTTTCAGCGATTGTCATTGATGTTGTTGGTCCTTTACCTAGAACCCAATCGGGATATATGTATTTATTAACGGTAATGGATAGAGCTTCTCGGTTCCCAGAGTCTTTCCCTCTTAGGAAAGTAACGTCAAAAGCTGTCTGGGAGAAGTTAGTAGAATATTTTGGTCGTTATGGGTTACCTTGTACCATTCAATCAGATCGCGGTACTAATTTTACTTCTAAGTACTTTCAGGACAGGTGTGCTGAACTGGCCATTCAGCACATCACCAGTGTCCCATACCATCCTGAAAGTCAAGGGGTTGTGGAAAGGTTCCACCAAACCTTATAAAGTATAATTGGTAAGTACAGTTACGAACGGGAGAGTAGTTGGGATAAGGAACTACCTTATGCATTATTTGCCTTAAGAACTCACCCAAATGAATCTACTGGTGTTTCTCCTTTCAGATTGGTGTATGGTCATGAGGTTCGAGGTCTTTTGGAAGTGTTATTTGAAGTGTTGGTTGGGGACGAAAACAAATTCAAAATTTAAATATATTTTTATCTAATTTGAAAAATAAATTGAGTGGTGCCTGGAAGTTTGCCCAGGATAATTTGCAAGCTTCCCAGGCTAGTATGAAAACATTCCATGATCGCAAGGCAGTAAGTCGTTCTTTCGAATCTGGAGATCTGGTTCTGGTTTTAGATATGGACCCTGATAGTTTTCTGAAACCCAGATTTAAAGGTCCATGGAAGGTAATAAGAAAGGTGTCTGACCTTAATTACGAATTAGATTCTCCAGGTTCTACTAGAAAGAGTAGAATTTTTCACATTAATAGATTAAAGAAATATGAAGGTAGAAATCCAGATCCATTAAATATTGTTTATGAAATACCATGTCCTCTAGCTACTATATTTTCTAAGGTTGATGATCCCGATAATAATGTTGATAACCATGTATCTGTAGAGAATTTAAAAACTAATGTTGAGATTTTTAATAAGACTAATGTTTTGTTGGAGCATCTGGATGAAGTCCAGAAGAAAGACGTGTTATGTTTGATAAAGTCTTTTCCAGAAGTGTTTAGAGAGACTCTAGGGCTTACTTCATGGCTTGAACATGATGTTGAAGTAGGTGATGCTCGTCCAGTAAAGCAGGCTCCTTACCGCTTGAACCCAGAAAAAGCCAAAGTAGTTGAGAAGGAGGTGCAGTATATGCTGGACCATGATCTTATTCAACCCAGCTCAAGTCCGTGGAGTTCTCCTATAGTTCTAGTAAAGAAACCTGACGGTGATTATAGAATGTAGAGTTAATCAGGTAACCAAGAGTGACAGTTTCCCTCTTCCTCGGATTGAAGATTTAATAGACCGGATAGGGAATGCCAAGTTTGTAACTAAATTAGACTTATTGAAGGGTTACTGGCAGGTGCCATTGTCTCACAGGGCCCGTGAGATTTCGGCATTTGTCACCCCAAATGGGTTGTATGAATGTAAGGTGATGCCTTTTGGTTTGAAAAATGCAGTTGTACATTCCAGCGCCTTATGAATAGGGTGATATGCGTGCTGGAAGGTATCGAAATATATATTGACGATTGATGGTATGCAGTCAGGACTGGAAAACCCATGTTGAAAGGTTAAGAAAACTGTTTCAGGTTTTAAGAAAGGCTGGTTTGGTTGTAAATATCAATAAGTGTGAGTTTGGTAAAGCTGTAGTGACCTATCTTGGTCATGAGGTTGGTTTGGGGAAGGTTGCTCCTAAGCATGCTAATATTGAGGTTATAGCCAACCTTCCTCTGCCGTGTAATGTCCGTGGTGTCCGCAAAATTCTTGGCATGTTAGGGTATTACAGGAGGTTCGTGAAGAATTTTGCTGACATCGCCCAGCCTTTAACTAATCTAAAGAAAAAGAACACTAAGTTTTTGTGGAGTACAGAGTGTGAAAAAGCGTTTAATAAGTTGAAATCGGTATTAGTCTCGGAACCAATTCTTAGCTCTCCAAATTTTAATAAACCTTTTATTTTGGCTGTGGATGCCAGCGACGTGGGCATTGGAGGAGTCCTGTTTCAGAGAGATGATGAGGGGGAAATGCACCCTGTATCTTACTTCAGTAAAAAGTTACTTCAGGCTGAAAGAAAGTACTCCACCATAGAGAAGGAAGCTTTGGCTCTGGTGAAGAGCGTATCCCATTTTTCCATTTTTTATCTAGTTCTCTCCAGGTTGAAGTGTTGACGGACCATAACCCGCTGGTTTTCATAAATAAGATGAAGGGAGCGAATCAAAGGATTCTGCGATGGGCACTTCTCCTTCAGGAATATAACCTGGTCTTCCAACATATAAAAGGAGTGGACAACAAGATCCCAGATGCACTTTCTAGGATGTGACATGCTGGCTGTTGTGCCGTTCCTGATTTTCTAATTTCCTTTTCAGATGGTGTATAGGCTATTAATGTTTCCTAATGATGTTATTGCTTATTTTTGTGCAATCCCGGAGTTCCCTGTTTTTTTTTTTTTTTTTTTTGAGCAGTTAGATTAAGTAGTCCTAGTGTGAGTGTATTTGTTTGTCATGTATACTTTACTTTATATTTTCGTATTAAGGTTTAAAAAGAAAATTCATTTTCCTGCTTAGTCAAATTAATTTTTTTCTTCTTTGAGGGAGGAAGGTGTCAGGCAGTAACGTAATTTTAAAGTAAATTCTCATTGTTTTGCCTTTTCGCACTGATGGCTTTAATTTTTCTATTGTTTGCAATTTTGTAAAACTAAGTTAAGTTAGGTATTTTGCTGTTGGTTTTATGTTAATTTATATTTTGGTTAAATGTAGGGTTAATTTGCTTTGGTTGAAAAAGCTTAAGTTTTTGTGGGGCCATCTATTGAGTGCAGTTTTAAGTGCGGCCCTCCTCAGTGTTTTTGCTTCCTTGCCAAATTTGTAACTCTGTTTATTTTTCTTTGTGGTGACTGGGAGTGTTGTAAGGAGAGGTGACTTGTGGCTCTCCTAAAGTATTCTCGAGAGTCTAGTTCAAGGCCGTTGAAGACTCTGGAGCTGCTGATCTGTCTGCTGTTGTGGATTATATATACATCTCTTCCTATTGTGAAGATTTCTCGCTTGTTCTCGGAGAACAACAATCTGCTGGTATTGAGCTGCTTCTTAATGTGAAAGGCAGTTATGTATATGGAGCTACATGTGGGAGTACGACGTGCAACTGTGATTTAAGTGACCTACTGGCTTAATCTTGACGTTGGCAGTTGTGTGTACATCTGGGCTCGAGAGCCTTTTTCGTCTTTCATGGATGTATCCACTGTATCAGCACCAGAGTGGCCTTGTTGGAGCAAGTAGGGTGTCTTCTCTCAGGTAAGAGGAACATCCTCTGTATATTTGGCGTGAGCTGTAGACTCAAGTGTTAAAATCCACCAACAGTTTTGAAGGGCAGTTCTTCTGATGAGAGTGACCTTCTGTGGCAGTTTTTGTTGAGCGGTATATAGACTCATCTGTATTAGTACTGGTCTGTGTCAACATACCAAAACATTGGATCTTCAGCTACACCTTAAACAGGGTGTAATCATAGTCTTCAAGCGTGTGTTTGGTAGTATATTTATTTATTATGAAAACTGTCCAAGGTATATTGTGAGACTGAGTTTCATGAGTGTATAAATTAATATTAAGGTTTAGATTTTTATATCTTAGGTAGGATTATTATTTCTTTTTGTATGTCCTTCCACTTCTTTCCTTTCTATTTAGTAATAGGCTAGCGTGGTGGGTAATTTTTGGGTCCCTTATTAAGATTAAGATTTGGTTTCTTCACTATGAGTAGGGTTTAGCTTTAGTTATAGGTGACACATGGAGTTATTTGATGGTATTTTGTACTTTATCAATTTATTACTTTTGTGAACCATCAGTGTTTGTGCATTTACTGTGCAATAAATATTGTGAAATTTTTGCCTATGAGTCTTTCTGGTTTTACCTCACACCTACTGATTTGTGTTTTTGTCACTGGATTTGAGATTAAAGTAAAAAAACCCATTATGACTTCCTCCTAGAGGGAGTTCGTAACAACGTTGCCTCTTTATGAGGTCGCTGTTAGGTAAAAGAGTTTGCTGTTTTATTTGGTCTCTGTTACTAAACAGATTTTTCTACCTTATTTGATTGCTGTTACTTAACAGAGTTTGCTATTTTATTTGCTTGTTGTTACTAATCAGACTTGGGTACTTTATGAGTTCACTGTTACTTAACAAACTTTGCTTCTTTTTGAGGTCACTGCTACTGAACGGACATTGCTGCTTTTAAGGTTTTTGGTACGAAATATAGTTTGCTACTTTATTTGGCCACTGTTACCTAACAGCCACTTTTAAATTATTTCTTAATGTCACTTAACACTCTTTGCTCATTTCTTGATTGATGTTACTTAGGAGAATTTGCTATTTAATGAGGTCACTGTTACTTAGCAGAATTTGCTACTTTACTTGGTCACAGTTACTTAATCGAGTTTGCCACTTTATTTGGTGGCTGATACTAAAAACTCTGCTACTTTTTGAGGTCACTGTTATGTAACACTCTTTGTTACTTTATTTGGTTGCTCTCACTTAATTGACTTTGCTACTTTATTAGATCACTGTTTCTTAACAGACTTTGCTAATTTATGAGGTCACTGTTACTTAACAAACGTTGCTTCTTTTTGAGGTCATTGCTATTGAACTTTGTTACTTTATTTGGTCACAGTTACTTAACAGACATTGTTACTTTATTTGGTTGTTGTTACTTAACAGAATTTGCTACTTTATTTTGTTGATGGTACTTAGCTAGCTTAGGTACCTTATGAAGTCACTGTTACTTAACAGACTTTGCTACTTTATTTGGCAGCTGTTACTTAACAGAGATTGTTCTTTATGATGTTGCTATGACTTAACAGACTTTGATACTTTATGAGATTTCTGTTACTTAACAGAATTTACTACTTTATTTAATGATTAACAGACTTTGCTATTTTATTTGGTCACTGTTACTTAACAGTGTTCTACTTTTTTTTTTACTTAACAGGTTTTGTTTCTTTATTTTTTTTGCTGTAACTTAACAGACTGATACTTTATGGTGTGTAATTTAAATAACAGAATTTACTACTTTATTTGGCCACAGTTACTCAATAGAATTTGCTCTTTTACTGTTTGCTGTTACTTAAAGGACTTTGATATTTTATGATGTCACTGTTACTTCACAGGTTTTCTACTTTATGAGGATGGTGTTATTTAACAGACTTTGCTACTTTATGAGGTCATTGTTATTTAACAGACTTTGCTACTCATTGTGGTTGCTGTTACTTATCAGACTGCTTCTTTATTTGATCACTGTTATTTAACAGTATTTGTTCAGTTATTTAGTTGCTGTTATTTAAGAAGAAACTTTGGTACTTTATTTTTTGTTGTTTCTTAATAGACTTTGCTACTTTAATTGGTCACTGTTACTTAACAGACTTTGCTACTTTATATTTGCTGGTAATGAAGAGACTTTGCTATTTTATTTGGTCGTTGTTACTTAATTGAGTTGGGTACATTATTTATTCACTGTTACTTAACAGACTTCGCTATTTTATTTGGTCACTTTTACATAAAAATCTTTGCTACTTTATTTTATTGCTGTTATGTAACAGACTTTGCTATTGTATGAGGTTGCAGTTATGTAACAGTCTTTGCTACTTTATTTGGTTGCTGTTACTTAGCAGACTTCTATACTTTGAGTGAATGTTATTGGAAAGACCTTGTTACTTTATTTGGTCACTGTTACTTAACGACCTTAGCTTCTTTTGTAAATTTTACATAACAGACTTGGCTAATTTACAAAGTTGTGGTTATGTACCAGTCTTTGCTGCTTTATTTGGCCACTGTTACTTAACAGATTTTAGTACTTTATGAAGTTACTGTGAATTAACAGATTTTGCTACTTTAAAATGTCACTGTTACTTAGACTTTCCTACTTTATGAGGTACCTGTTAGTAACAGACCTTGATATTTTATTTAGTCACGGTTACTTAAGAGACTTTAATACTTTATTCAGTTGCTGATAATTAACAGACTTTGCTACTTTATGAGGTTACAGTTACTTAACAAACTTTGCTACTTTACTTGGTTGCTTTACTTACAGATTCTGCTACTTTCAGGTTACTGTTTCTTAACAGACTTTGGTGGTTTCTAAGGTCACTGTTACTTCACAAACTTTGTTACTTTATTTTGTCACTGTTACTTAAAAGACTTTGCTATTTTATAAGGTCACTGTTACTTAACAGACTTTGCTACTTAAGAATGTCACGGTTACTTACCAAAATTTGCTACTTTATGAGGTCAGTGGTAATTAACAGATATGCTACTCTATAATATCACTGTTACTTAAAAGACTTTTCTTCTTTATGATGTTCCTGTTAAAAACAGACATGACTACTTTATTTAGTGACTGTTAATTAACAGACTTTCCTAATTTATCTAGGTGCTGTTTCTTAATGGACTTTCTTACTTTACTTGGTAACTTTTACTTAACAGACTTTGGTAATTTATTTGGTTGCTGTTACTTAACAGACTTTGGTACTTAATGAGGTTTGCTACTTTACTTGGTTGCTGTTACTTATTAGACTTTCCTACTCTATTTGGTTGTTGTTAATTAACAGATGTCGCTACTTTACTTTTTGCTGTTACTTAGCAGACTCTGTTGCTTTGTGAAGTCACTATTACTTAACAAACTTTCCTACTACTTTTTGTTGCAGTTACTTAACAGACTTTGCTACTTGATTTGGTTGCTCTTACTTAATAGACTTTGCTACTTTATTCATTCGCTAGTGCTTAAGAAACTTTGCTACTTTATGAAGTCACAGTTACATGAAAGACTTTGCTACTTTATGAGGGTACTGTTACTCAACACACTTAGCTACTTTATGAGGTTGCTGTTATTAACAGAATTTTGCTTTTTTTTGTTTCATTTTACTTTTAGACAGATTTGCTACTTTATTTGGTTGCTGTTACTTAACAGATTTTGCTACTTTATGTGCTTGCTGATATTAGCAGATTCTTTATTTTTTGAGTCACTGTTACTTAACAGACTTTGCTATTTTATGAGGTTTTGGTTACTTAAATAGTTTGCTACTTTATTTGGTTCTGTTACTTAATAGACTTTGCTACTTTATAAGTTTGCTGTTATTTAACAGACTTTGCTTTTTTGTTAGGATGTTGTTTTTAACGGTCTTTGTTACTTTATTTTGTTGCTGTTACTTAATAGACTTTTCTACTTTTTTTTTTGCTGTTACTTAACAGACTTTGCTACTTTATTTGGTAACTATTCTTAACAGACTTTGATTTTTTTGAGGTTTGTTATTTTTAACAGATTTTTTCTTTATGAGGTCATTGTTACTTAACAGACTTTGCTACTTTATTTGGTTGTTGTTACTTAACTTTTAACACTTTATTTGTTGCTGTTACTTAACAGACTTTGGTATTTCATTTATCAGTTGTTATTTAACAGACTTTGCTTTTTTTGAGATTACTGTTACTTAACAGACTGCTACTTTATGATTTACTGTTACTTAACAGGATTTGCTAATTTATTTGGTCAATGTTACTTAACAAAGTTTGCTAGTTAATAAAGTTACACTTTACTTTTATTTTAAAGACTTTGCTATTTTATGAGGATGCTGTTACTTAACACATTTTGCTACCTTATTTGGTCACTTTACTTGACAGATTTGCTTCTTTATTTGATTGCTGTTATTTAACAGACTTTTGCTACTTTTTAGGTTTTGTTAATAACAGACTTTGCTACTTATTTGAATGATTTTACTAATAATAGACATTGCTGCTTTTTGGTCACTGATACTTCACAAAGTTTTTCTACTTTATTTTACCGTTTCTTAACAGACTTTGCTACTTTATTATTTATTTCTTTTGACTCTGATACTTTAGTCCCTGTTACAAAAAGACTTTTCTACTTTATTTTTTTAACAGACTTTGCTACTTTATGAGGTTTGTTAACAGACTGTTTATGAGGTTGCTGTTACTTATTTTTATTTTTTATTTATCTTGTTATTTAACAAATTTGCTACTTTAAGCTTTTAACAGACTTTTACTGTTTCTTAACAGACTACAGTTTTTATTACTTTATTTTAGACTTTGCTACTTTTTTGGTTTTGTTATTAACTTTTTTATTTTACCAGTTTTACTTAACAGATTTTTTTAACTTTAACAGTTACTAACAGATTTAGCTACTTTATTTGGTCACTGTTATTTAACAGACTTTGCTACTTTATTTGGTTGCTGTTAATTAACAGACTTTGCTACTTTTTTATTACTGTTACTTAACAGACTTTACTATCTTATGAGGTTACTATTATTTAAGAGACTTTGCTAGTTTTGATGTCACTGTTACTTAACAGACTTTGATACTTTAATTTTATATTTTAACAGTCTTTTATTTTATTGGTTGCTGTTAATTAACATTTTGCTTTATTTTTATTTTACTTTTATTTGTTTCATTTTGTTAACAAATTTTTTTATTATTTTTTTTCAGTTATTTATTTTATTTTTTTACTTTATATTTGGTTGCTGTTACTTAACAGACTTTGCTACTTTATGAGATTGTTGTTATTAACAGGCTTTTACTTTATTTTATGTTTTATATAACAGACTTTGCTACTTTATTTTTGATGTTACTTAACAGACTTTTTTACTTTATTTGTTTTGTTCTTAACAGTTTGTTAACAGTCTTTGGTATTTTATTTTCATTCCTGTTATTTTTAATAGACTTACTACTTTATTTGTTGGTCACTGTTTTTTAACAGATTTTGCTACTTTATTAGGTCATTGTTACTTAAACAAACTTCTTTGATGAGGGTTTGCTTTTTTATTTGCTTTTTATTTGTTGCTGTTAATTAACACTTTTTACTTATCAGTCTTTGCTACTTTATTTAGTTGCTGTTACTTAACAGAATTTTGCTATTTTACTTTATTTTTTGTTAATTAACAGACTTTGCTATTTTTATTTTTGCTACTTTATTAGTTCATTTTATTAACAGAGATTATTTTTTTTTATTTAACAATTTTTTTTACTTTTATTTGGTTTTGTTATTAACAGACTTTGCTATTTTTTATTTTTCAATGTTACTGAACAGACTCCTACTTTATTTGGTACAGTTTGTTACAAATTTTAATTCCTGTTAATTTAGACTTTTATTTATTTAATTTTGGTTACTTTTTTAACAGACTTTGATGTTATTTACTGTCTTTTTACTTTATTTTTTACTGTTTTAACAAATTTTACTTTAGTTGTTGTTAATTAACATTTTTGCTATTTATTTTTGTTTGACTTTATTGTTACTTAGTTTTTATTTATTTGGTTTTGTTATTTCTTTGCTCTTTTTGTAGTTCATTTTAAACAATTTACTATTTTATTTTTTTAAACTTATGAGTTTGCTGTTGTTAACTAACTACTTTATTTGGTCACTGTTATTTAACAGACTTTGCCTTTATTTGGATGCTGTTAATTAACAGACTTTTGCTACTTTATTTTTTTTGACTATCTTTGAGGTTGTTATTTAAGGGACTTTGCTAGTTCATTTCACTTTACTACTTTATTTAATTGGTTGCTGTTTTTAATTTTTTTATTTACAGACTTTATTTACTTTATTTTGCTGTCACTGTTACTTAACAGAGTTTGTTTTACTTATTTGGTTGCTGTTAATTAACAAACTTTTTACTTTTTTGAGATTGCTGTTACTAACACTTGCTACTTTTTATTTTTATATAATTTATTTGCTACTTTATTTGGCTGATGTTACTTTACAGACATTTTACTTTATTTTATTTAGTTTGTTAACAGCCTTTGTTATTTTATTTCATTCCTGTTAATTAACAGACTTTTGCTACTTTACTTTATTTATTTTTTTAATTTATTTTTATTAGTCATTGTTACTTATTTAACAGATTTTGGTACTTTATTTTTATTTGTGCTGTTTAACATTTTTACTTTATTGGGTATTTTAGAACAGACTTTGCCTTTTTATGTTTTAACATTGGTTATTAGTCGTTATTGAAGTTTTTAACAGAGTTTTTTTGCTTTTATTTGGGTCACTGTTACTTAACACTTTTTGCTACTTTATTTGTTGCTATTCAGATTTATTTAGTTTATGCTACTTTTTTTTGTTGTTACTTAACAGCATTTAATTTATTTGGTTTTATTAGGTCCTTGCTTTTTATGGTTTAACAGACTTGATTTTTATTCATTTATTTTTATTTTTTATTTATTTTATTTAACAGACTTTACTATTTGAGTTTGAGGTCAATGTTATTTAACAGACCTTTAATTTATTTGATCACTGTTATAAAACAGCCTTTGATGCTTTATTTGGTCATTGTTACTTAAGAGAGTTTGTAACAGAATTTATTTATTTGTCACTTTATTTCAATTAACAGACTTTCCTACTTTATTTCATTCAGTTTTTATTTAACAGACTTTTATTTACTTTTTTAATGAGTTCAAGTTAATATTAAAAGAATTTACTTTTATGAGTTACTCTTACTTAACAGACTTTAGTACTTTATTTGATTTATTATTACTTAACAGACATTTTTTTTGTGTTTGATGTTATTCAACAGACTTTTCGACATTATTTGGTCGTGTTTACTCAACAAACATTGATATTTTATTTGTTTTTTTACTTAAGAGGTTGTCACTTAACAGACATTGCTACTTTATGAGGTCACTGTTGTTAACAGATTTAGCTACTTTATGAGGTCACAGTTGTGTTAATAGACTTTTTACTTTATTTATTTGGTTTATCTTTTTAACAGACTTTGCTACTTTATGAGATCTCTGTTACTTAACAGACTTTGCTACTTTATGAGTTCATGATATTAACTGACTTTGCCACTTTATGAGGTCGTGGTTACATAGTGATCTTTGCCCCTTAATTTGGTCACTATTAATTATCAGACTTTGCTGCTTTATTTTTATTTTTTTTTTTTAAGTTTCTACTTTATGTCACGGTTAGTTAACAGTTTTGGCTTTTCATTTGTCACTTTTACTTAATAAACTTTGCTATTTTATTTGGTTGCAGTTACTTAACAGACTTTGCTACTTTATTTGGTAGCTGTTACATAAATTCTTTGTTACTTTATTTTTTGCTGTTACTTAACAGACTTTGTTACTTAGTTAGGTCACTGTTACTTAACAGACTTTGCTTCTTTATGAGGTCAATGTTACTATACAGACTTTGCTACTTTATTCGATTGCTGTTACTTAACAGACTTTGCTATCTTATTTGATCACTATTTCTTAACAGACTTTTTTGGTTTATTTGGTTGTTGTTTTAACATACTTTGGAAACTTTATGAGGTCATTTGTTAATTAGTTTTATTTTTGCTACTTTATTTGGTCATTATTTAAAGACTTTCGTGATTTATTTCATCACTTGTATTTATAGACTTTGTTATTTTATTTGGTCGCTGATACTTAAGAGAATTTGCTTGATTTTATTTAGTCGCTGTTTCTTGACAGACTTTGCTACTTTATTTGGTTGCTGTTACTTTACAGCCTTTGCAGCTTGTTTAGGTGCTGCTACTTAACACAGTTTGCTACTTTATTGGGTTTAGATACTAAACAGTCTGTGCTACTTTTTATGTCACTGTTATGACAGCATTTGCAACTTTATTAAGGTCGTTTTTAGTTAACAGACTGTGATACTTTATTTAGTTGCTATTACTTAACAAAATTTTTTGGTACTTTATTTGGTTGCTGTTACTTAACGAATTTTGCTACTTTATGAGGTCACTGTGTAATTAACAGGAATTAGCTACTTTTGAAGTTTTAGTTACTTAACAGACTTTGCTACTTTATTTTCTCATTGTTACTTAACAGACACTTTTAATTTATTTGGTTTTGTTACTCAACAGTCTTTGCTCTTTTGTGGTTCATGTTACTAACCAGACTAAGCTATTCAATGAGGTAACTGTTACTTAACAGACTTTTTTACTTTATTTCATCACTGTTATAACAGGTTTTTCTACTTTATTTGGTTTCAGATACTAGAAGCAGTTTATGCTACTTTTTATGTCTGTTACTTGACAGCATTTTAACTTTAGTAGGTCGCTTTTAGTTAACAGACTGTGATACTTTATTTAGTTGCTATTACTTGATGGACTTTGCTACTTTATGGGGCAATGTTACTTAACAGACTTGCTGATTTATTTGATCACTGTTATAAAACAGCCTTGGATACTTTATTTGGTCATTGTTACTTAAGAGTTTGCTACTTTATTTGGTCGCTGTCAATTAACAGACCTTCCCCTACTTTATTTCATCCTGTTACTTAACAGACTGTGTTATAATGAGTTCAATATTACATAAAGAATTTACTACTTTATGAGTTACTCTTATAACAGATTTGTTACTTTATTTGGTTATTGTTACTTAACAGACATTACTTTTTGCGTTTGATGTTATCAGCAGACTTTTCGACATTATTTGGTCTTGTTTACTTAACAAACATTGACATTTTATTTGTTGGCTTTTATGGAGGTGGCTGTCACTTAACAGACAGTAATTTGCTTTATGAGTTCACTGTTGTTGTAAGAGGTTGCTTCTTTATGAGTCTGGGTTGTGTAATAGACTTTGCTATATTGGTTTATCTTCATTAACAGACTCTACTACTTTGTAAGTCCCTCTCTGTTTGCTATACAGACTTTGCTGCTTTGTAGTTCATGATGCCATGACTTTGCCACTTTATGAGGTCATTTGGTTACCTATTGATCTTTGCACCACTTAATTTGGTCGCTATTCGTTATCAGACTTTACTGTTTATCTCATTACTTTTATTTAAGTTTCTACTTTATGTCACGGTTGGTTTACAGTTTTAGCTACTTCATGTTGTCCTTTTACTTAATAAACTTTGCTTATTTGTTGGTCGCTGATACTTAAGAGAATTTGCTTCCTTATTTAGTCGCTGTTTCTTGACAGACTTTGCTACTTTATTTGGTTGCTGTTACTTAACAGACTTTGCTGATTTATGAGGTCACAGCTACTTGGCAGACTTTGCCACTTTAACAGGGCACTGATGCATAACTTTTATTTATTTCTTAATGAGGTTGCGATTACTTAACAGACTTTGGTACTTTATTTATCACTATTACTTAACTGACATTGTTACCTTATTTGGTCGCTGATGCAGACTTTGCTACTTTATTTGTTTAATGTTACTTAGAAGACTTTGCTACTTTGAAGTAGGTCATAAATGCTGATCTTGCTACTTTATTTGTTTTCTGTTACTTAATAACGTTGCTTCACTGGTGGTTACTGTTACTTAATAGATTTTGCTACTTCATGATGCCATTATTACTTACTAGACTTTACCGTTTTATTAGGTCTCAATTGCTTAACAGACTATGTTACTTTATTGGTTACCATTAATTAACGACTCTGCTACATTAAATGGTTGTTTTACTTAAGAGACGTTTATACTTTGCTTGTACAGTTTGTAAACCTTGATACTTTTTTGTTGTTACTTAACAGACTTTTCTTCTTTATTTGCAGGTGTTACTTAACAGACTTTGCTGCTTTATTGGGTTGTTTACTTAAAACGCTTTGCTAATTTATTTGATTGTTGTAAAATAACACGTTTTGTTACTGTATTTGGTTGCGAGGATTATTTAACTGACTTTCCTACTTCATGAGGTCACTGTTAATCAAAGTCTTTGCTACTTTATGAAGTTCTTGTTACTTATCAGACTTGGTTATTATACTTGGTCACTGTTACTCAACAGACATTGTTACTATTTGGTCGCTTTAAATTAACAGACTTTGCTACTTTAATGATGTTG
Source organism: Macrobrachium rosenbergii (assembly GCF_040412425.1). NCBI lineage: Eukaryota > Metazoa > Arthropoda > Malacostraca > Decapoda > Palaemonidae > Macrobrachium > Macrobrachium rosenbergii. The sequence goes on from NW_027100725.1 coordinate 4,765,467, forward strand.
CTGTTACTTAAGGTCTCCTACTTAATTTGTTGCTTTTTACTAAAAGAGTTTGCTACCTTATTTGGTTACTGTTTCTGTACTTTGCTTCTTTTGAGGATTACTTTACTTAACAGACTTTCCTACTTTATTTGGTAACTTTTACTTAACAGACTTTGCTACTATATTTGGTTATGTTACTTAACAGACTGCTACTTCATGATATCAATGTTACTTTTAAGCTTTGCTACTTTATGAGGTTACTGTTTCTTAATAAATTTGCTACTTTATTTGGTTACTGTTACTTAACACACTTTGCTAGATTACGAGGTCATTGTTACTTTAACAACTTTGCTAATTTATATACTCCCTCTTACATAACAAACTTTTGCTACTTTGCTTGCTAGCTGTTACTTATACTGTGCTACATTAGTTGGTCACTGTTACTTGACAGAGTTTATAACTGTCAATTGGGTACTTAGCAAACTTTGCTACTTTACTTGGTTATTGTTACTTAACAGACTTTGCTACTTTATGAGGTGATTTTTATATAACAGACTTTGCTAATTTATTTGAACTCTTTTACCATTAACAGACATTGCTGCTTTGTTTGGTCAAGCAGAAATTCAGAGTTTCCTACTCTATGGAGTGGTTTTCTTAACAGACTTTGTAACTTTATTTGATTGTTGTTACTTAGCAGACTTTGCTACTTTATGATGTCACTGTTACTAATCAGACTTTGCTACTTTAAGGGGTTGCTGTTATATAACAGGCTTTGCAACTTTATTTCGTTGCTGTTACTTAATAAATTTGCAACTTTTTGGTTACTGTTTCTTAACAGATTTTCCCTACTTTACTTAGCTGATGTTGCTTAACAGACTTTCTTACCTTATGAGGTTGCTGTACTAACATACTTAGCTACTTTATATGGTCGTGTTATTTTAATCCTCTTTGCTACTTTATTTATTGTTGTTACTTAGACTTTGCTACTTTATGAGTTAATTTTACTTAACAGACTTTGCTACTATTTGGTCACTGTTAATTAACAGACTTTGCTAGTTTATAATGTCAATGTTACTTAGCAGACTATGTTACTTTAATTGGTTGCTATCTTACGAACTTGCTCTGTTCGTAGCAGACTTAGCCGCTATTTGGTCACTGTTATAGCAGTATTTGCTACGTGTTGGTCACTTAGCAACAGACTTTGCTACTTTATGAGGTGCTGTTATTAACAAACAGCCACTTTATTTGGTCGCTATTACTTAACAGATATTGCTACATTATTTGGTTGTTGTTACTTAACGAACTTTGCTACTTTATTTCTTTGCTGTTAATTAATGAACTTTGTTACTTTATTTCGTGGCTGTTACTTAACAGACTTTGTTACTGTAATAAGTCATCGTTATAACAAACTTTACTTCTTGATGAGGTTTTTATTACTTCACAGCCGCTGCTACTTTATTTAGTTGCTGTTACTTATAAGTTTTGTTTCTTTATTTGGTTGATGTTACTTAACAGACTTTGCTACTTTATGAGGTCACTATTACGTAATAGACGTTGCCTCTTTATGAGGTCGCTGTTAGGTAAAGTTTGCTGTTTATTTGGTCTCTGTTACTAAACAGACTTTTCTACCTTATTTGATTGCTGTTGCCAAATAGAGGTTTGCTATTTTATTTGCTTGCTGTTACTAATCAGACTTGGGTACTTGCATGAGTTCACTGTCACTTAACAAACTTTGCTTCTTTATGGGGTCACTGCTACTGAACGGACTTCCCCTGCTGCTTTTAAGGTTTTGGTACGAAATATAGTTTGCTACTTTATTTGGTCACTGTTCCTAACAGCCACTTTTAAATGATTTGGTAATGTCATAGCACTCTTTGCTCATTTTTGATTGATGTTACTTAGCAGAATTTGCTGTTAATGGGGTCACTGTTACTAACATGAACTTTGCTACTTTACTTGGTCAAAGTTACTTAGTAATTGGGTTTGCCACTTTATTTGGTGGCAGATACTAAAAAGCCTCTGCTACTTTTTTGAGGTCACTGTTATGTAACACTCTTTGTTACTTTATTTGGTTGCTCTCACTTAAATGACTTTGCTACTTTATTAGATCACTGTTTCTTAACAGACTTTGCTAATTTATGAGGTCACTGTTATATTAACTTTCGACTTTGCTTCTTTTTGAGGTCATTGCTATTGAACTTTGTTACTTTATTTGGTCACAGTTATAACAGACATTGAGGTACTTTATTTGGTTGTTGTTACTTAAACAGAATTTACTACTTAATTTTGTTGTTAATTTATAGCCAAACAGGTACCTTATGAAGTCACTGTTATAACAGACTTTGCTCTTTATTTGGCAGTTGTTACTTAACAGAGATTGTTCTTTATGATGTTGCTATGACTTAACAGACTTTGATACTTTATGAGATTTCTGTTACTTAACAGAATTTACTACTTTATTTAATGATTAACAGACTTTGCTATTTTATTTGGTCACTGTTACTTAACAGAGTGTTCTACTTTATTTTTTTTTTGTTTTTACTTAACAGGTTTTGTTTCTTTATTTTTTTTTGCTGTAACTTAACAGTTTTGATACTTTTGTAGTTATTAATAATTTAAATAACAGAATTTACTACTTTATTTGGCCACAGTTACTCAATAGAATTTGCTCTTTACTGTTTGCTGTTACTTAAGGACTTTGATGTTTTATGATGTCTTTCTGTTACTTTGGGTTTTCTACTTTATGAGGATGGTGTTATTTAACAGACTTTGCTACTTTATGAGAGTCATTGTTATTTAACAGACTTTGCTACTCATTGTGGTTGCTGTTGCCCATCAGACTGTCTTTATTTGATCACTGTTATTTAACAGTATTTGTTCAGTTATTTAGTTCCTGTTATTTAGAAGAAACTTTGGTACTTTATTTTTGTTGTTTCTTAATAGACTTTGCTACTTTAATTGGTCAGTGTTACTTAACAGACTTTGCTACTTTATATTTGCTGTGGTAATGAAGAGACTTTGCTATTTTATTTGGTCGCTGTTACTTAATAGAGAGTTAGATTTATTATTTATTCACTGTTAATTAACAGACTTTACTATTTTATTCGGTCATTTTTACATAAAAATCTTTGCTACTTTATTTTATTGCTGTTGCAGTAACAGACTTTGCTATTGTATGAGGTTGCGGTTATGTAACAGTCTTTGCTACTTTATTTGGTTGCTGTTACGTAACAGACTTCTATACTTTATGAGTGAATGTTATTGGAAAAGACATGCTACTTTATTTGGTCACTGTTATAACGACCTTAGCGCATTTTTGCTAAATTTTACATAGAACTTTGCTAATTTACAAAGTTGTGGTTATGTAGCAGTCTTTGCTGCTTTTATTTGGTCCACTGTTACTCAACAGATTTTAGTACTTTATGAAGTTACTGTGAATTAACAGATTTTGCTACTTTAAATGTCACTGTTATAGACTTTCCTACTTTATGAGGTACCTGTTAGTAACAGACCTTATTTTTATTTAGTCATGGTTACTTAGAGACTTAACTACTTTATTCAATTGCTGATAATTAACAGACTGCTACTTTATGAGGTTACAGTTACTTAACAGACTTTGCTACTTTACTTGGTTGCTTTACCTACATATTTTGCTACTTTTTTGGTACTGTTTCTTAACAGACTTTGAGTGGTTTCATCACCTTTACGCCACAAACTTTGTTACTTTATTTTGTCACTGTTACTTAACAGACTTTGCTATTTTATGAGGTCACTGTTACTTAACAGACTTTGCTACTTAAGAATGTCACGGTTACTTACCAAAATTTGCTACTTTATGAGGTCAGTGGTAATTAACAGATTTGCTACTCTATAATATCACTGTTACTTAAAAGACTTTTCTTCTTTATGAGGTTCCTGTTAAAAAGCAGATATTACTACTTTATTTAGTGACTATTAAATTAACAGACTTTCCTACTTTATCTAGGTGCTGTTTCTTAATGGACTTTCTTACTTTACTTGTGCTTTACTTAACAGACTTTGCTAATTTGTTGGTTGCTGTTACTTAATAGACTTTGGTACTTAATGAGGTTTGCTACTTTACTTGGTTTGCTGTTATATTAGACTTTCCCTACTTTATTTGTTGTGGTTACTTAACAGATATTGCTACTTTACTTTTTTGCTGTTACTTAGCAGACTCTGTTGCTTTGTGAAGTCACTATTACTTAACAAACTTTCCTACTACTTTTAGTTGCTGTTACTTAACAGACTTTGCTACTTTATTTGGTTGCTCTTACTTAATAGACATTGCTACTTTATTCATTCGCTATTGTAGAAACTTTGCTACTTTATGAAGTCCACAGTTACATGAAAGGCTTTGCTACTTTATGGGGTACTGTTACTCAACACACTTAGCTACTTTATGAGGTTTGCTGTTATTAACAGATTTGCTAACTTTATTTGTTTGCTGTTACTTTTTAGACATTCCTACTTTATTTGGTTGCTGTTACTTAACAGATGTTGCTACTTTATGTGCTTGTTGATATGTAACGAACTCTGCTACTTTAATGGAATCACTGTTCCTTAACAGACTTTACTTCAGCTTATGGGGTTTTGGTTACTTAAAGTAGTTTGCTACTTTATTTGGTCTATGTTGCTTAATAGACTTTGCTACTTTATAAGTTTGCTGTTACTAACAGACTTTGCTTCTTTGTTAGGCCGCTGTTATGTAACGGTCTTTGTTACTTTATTTTGTTGCTGTTACTTAATAGACTTTGCTACTTTATTTTTTTGCAGTTACATAACGGAGTTCCTATATTTCGTAAATATTGTCCCACTAGACTTTGCTACTTTTCTTAGTTACTGTTGTAACAGACTTCTCTTCTTTTTATGAGGTCATTGTTATAACAGACTTTTGCTACTATTTGGTTGCTGTAACTTACCACACTTTGCTACTTTAATTGGTTGCTGTTACTTAACAGACTTTGGTACTTCACTTAATGTCAATGTTACTTAACAGACTGCTACGCCTGTGAGATTACTGTTATAACAGACTTCTCCTTATGATTTACTGTTGCCAACAGGATTTGCTAATTTATTTGGTCTGTTGTAACAAAGTTTGCTAGTCTATAGTGCCTTTTACTTTTAAGACTTGCCTGAATTTATGAGGATGCTGCTACTTAACATATTTTGCTACCTTATTTGGTCACTCTTACTTGACAGATTTGCTTCTTTATTTGATTGCTGTTATTTAACAGACTACTACTTTAGGTCATTGTTATATAGGATTTGCTACTTATTTGAATTATTTTACTAATAATGAACTTTGCTGCTTTATTTGGTCTGATACTTCACAAAGTTTTTCTACTTTATTAAGTTACGGATTTCTTAACAGACTTTGCTACTTTATTAGTGTACGATTCTTATTGGACTCTGATACTCTAGGAGGTCCTGTTACAAAATAGACTTTTCTACTTTGTGTGGTCACTGTTGCTTAACAGGTTTATACTTTATTTCATTACTGTTTCTTAACAGACTATTGTACTTTATTTGGCGTATTTTAATTGAAATTTTTTAACTTATGAGGTTGCCGTTACTAACAGACTTAGCTACTTTATTTGGTCTCTGTTATTTAACAAGCTTTGCTACTTTATTTGGAAGCTGTTAATTAACAGACTTTGCTACTTTATTAGGATACTGTTACTCAACTTAGACTTTACTATCTTATGAGGTTACTATTATTTAAAGACTTTGCTAGTTTTATGATGTCACTGTTACTTAACAGACTTTTGATACTTGAATTGGTTGCTGTTAAGTGCTACTCTTTTGCTATTACGAGGTTGCTGTTACATAACAGATTTTTCCCTGCTTTTTGCTCAGTTACCTATCAGTTTAAAGCGTATATTATTTGGTTGCTTACTTCTGAACAGTCCCACTTTATGGGGATTGCTGTTACTAACAGGCTTTGCTACTTTATGAGATTGCGGTTACTAACGGGTTTCTGCTACTTTTTATCACTTTTATATAAAAGAAATTGCTACTTTATTTGGCTGATGTTACCGAACAGACATTCCTACTTAATTTGGTTGAAGTTTGTTAACAGTCTTTGGTATTTTATTTCATTCCTGTTAATTAATACACTTTACTACTTTATTTCGTTGCTTTTACTAAAACAGGTTTTGCTGCTGTATGAGGTCATTGTCACTTAAGAAACTTTGCTTCTTGATGAGGTTTGTTGTTACTTTACAGCCTTTGATACTTATTTGGGTGCTGTTACTTATCAGTCTTTGCTTCTTTATTTAGTTAATGTTACTTTACAGAATTTGCTACTTTATGAGGTCACTATTACTTAATTAACAGAATTTGCTACTTTTGAAATTTTAGGCTCTTAACAGACTTTGCTATACTATTTTCTCATTATTTACTTTTTCATTTATTTGGTTTTTATTTACTTAACAGTCTTTGCTCTTTTTGTGGTTCATGTTACTGAGCAGACTTAGCTATTTTACTTAAGAGATTTTTTTTAACTTATGAGGTTGCTGTTACTAACAGACTTGCTTCTACTTTATTTGGTCTCTGTTATTTAACACTTTGCTACTTTATTTGGATGCTGTTAATTAACAGACTTTGCTACTTTATGGGGTGACTGTTACTTAACAGACTTTACTACCTTATGGGGTTACTATTATTTAAGGGACTTTGCTAGTTTATGATGTCACTGTTACTTAACAGACTTTGATACTTTTAATTGGTTGCTGTTAGTGCTTACTCTTTGCTATTTTATGAGGTTGCTGTTACATAAGATTTTCTGCTCTTTTTGCTCTGTTACCTAACACTTTTAGCTATATTATTTGGTTGCTTACTTTACAGAATTTACCACTTCATTAGATTGCTGTTACTAACAGACATTGCTACTTTATGAGATTGCTGTTATTAACAGGCTTTGCTACTTTTTATCACTTTTATATAAAGGATTTGCTACTTTATTTGTGATGTTCTCAGACAAACATTCCTCACTTAATTTGGTTGAAGTTTGTTAACAGTCTTTGGTATTTTATTTCATTCCTGTTAATTAATAGACTTGGCTACTCTATTTCGTTGCTGTTACTTAACAGATGTTGCAACTGTATGAGGTCATTGTTACTTAAGAAACGATGCTTCTTGATGAGGTTTGTTGTTACTTTACAGCCTTTGCTACTTATTTGTGTGCTATTGCCCATCAGTCTTTGCTATTTTATTGTTGCTGTTATAACAGAATTTGCTACTTTAGGAGGTCACTATTACTTAATTAACAAATTTGCTGCTACTTTTGAAGTTTTAGTTACTTAACAGACTTTGCTACTTTATTTTTTCATTGTTACCTAGAGACACTTTTTTAATTTATTTGGTTTGTTACTTAACAGTCTTTGCTCTTTTTGTGGTTCATGTTATAAGCAGATTAGCTATTTTACTTAAGAAATTTTTTTAAACTTAGAAGGTTCCTTTACTAACAGACTTAGCTACTTTATTTGGTCACTGTTATTTAACAGACTTTGCTACTTTATTTGGATGCTGTTAATTAACAGACTTTGCTACTTTATGGGGTTACTGTTACTTAACAGACTTTACTATCTTAAGTTACTATTATTTAAGGACTTTGCTAGTTATGATGTCACTGTTACGCCAACAGAGTTTGATACTTTAATTGGTTGCTGTTAATTAACACTCTTTTGCTATTTATGAGTTGCTGTTGCATAACAGATTCTGCTACTTTTGCTCAGTTACTAACGGTTTTAGGTATATTATTTAGTTGCTTACTTTGAACTTTCCACTTTATGAGATTGCTGGTACTAACAGGATTTGCTACTTTATGAGATTGCTGTTAAAACAGGCTTTGCTACTTTTTATCACTTTTATATAAAAGGATTTGCAACTTTATTTGGCTGATGTTGCCGAACAGACAAACCTCCTTTATTTGGTAGCAGTTTGTTAACAGCCTTTGGTATTTTATTTCATTCCTGTTAATTAATAGACTTAGCTACTCTATTTCGTCGCTGTTACTTAACAGATTTTGCTACTGTATGAGGTCATTGTTGCAAGAAACTTTTGCTTCTTGATGAAGTTTGTTGCTACTTTACAGCCTTTGCTACTTATTTGGGTGATGTTACTTATCAGTCTTTGCTACTTTATTTAGTTGCTGTTACTTAACAGAATTTGCTACTTTATGGGGTCACTATTACTTAATTAACAGAATTTACTACTTTGAGTTTGGTTACTTAACCAGACTTTGCTCTTTATTTTTCATTGTTACCTAATAGACGCATTTAATTTATTTGGTTTGTTACTTAACAGTCTTTGCTCTTTTTAGTAGTTCATGTTATAAGCAGATTTAGATATTTTTACTTAAGGATTTTTAAACTTATGAGGTTGCTGTTACTAACTGACTTAGCTACTTTATTTGGTCACTGTTATTTAACAGACTTTGCTACTTTATTTGGATGCTGTTAATTAACAGACTTTGCTACTTTATGAGGTTACTGTTACTTAACAGACTTTACTTTCTTATGAGGTTACTATTATTTAAGGGACTTTGCTAGTTCATGATGTCACTGTTACTTAATAGAGTTTAGTGCTAATTGGTTGCTGTTAATTAACAATCTTTGCTATTTTACGAGGATCTGTTACATAACAGATTCCTTTCCCTCAGTTACCTAACAGTTTTAGCTATATTATTTGGTTGCTTACTTTACAGACTTTGCCTCTTTAGCAAGTTGCTGTTATTAACAGGCTTTGCTACTTTGTAAAGTTACTTTGTTACCTAACAGGCTTTGGTACTTTTTATCGCTTTTATATAAAAGCATTTGCTACTTTATTTGGCTGATGTTACTGAACAGACATTCCTACTTTATTTGGTTGCAGTTTGTTAACAGCCTTTGGTATTTTATTTCATTCCTGTTAATTAATAGACTTTGCTACTTTATTTCGTTGCTGTTACTTAACAGATTTGCTACTGTATGAGGTCATTGTTGTTGCTTAGAAATTTTGCTTCCTTGATGAGGTTTGTTGTTACTTTACAGCCTTTGCAACATTTGGGTGCTGTTACTTAACACAGTTTGCTACTTATTGGGTTTCAGATACTAAACGGTCTATTGCTACTTTTTTTATGTCACTGTTACTTGACCTTTTGCAACTATTAGGTCGTTTTAGTTAACAGACTGTGATACTTTATTTGGTTATATTACTTAACAAAATTTTGGTACTTTATTTAGATGCTGTTACTTAACAAAATTTTGCTACTTTTATGGGGTCACTATTACTTAATTAACAGAATTAGCTACTTTTGAAGTTTTAGTTACTTAACAGACTTTGCTACTTTATTTTCTCATTGTTACTTAACAGACACTTTTAATTTATTTGGTTTTGTTACTTAACAGTCTTTGCTCTTTTGTTGTTCATGTTACTAACCAGACTAAGCTATTCAATGAGGTAACTGTTACTTAACAGACTTTTTTACTTTATTTCATCACTGTTACTTAACAGAGTTTTTCTACTTTATTGTTTCAGATGCCTAAACAGTTTATACTGCTTTTTATGTCACTGTTACTTGACAGCATTTGCAACTATTAGGTCGCTTTTAGTTAACAGACTGTGATACTTTATTTGGTTACTATTACTTGACAGACTTTGCTGCTATGGGACCAATGTTATAACAGACATACTAATTTATTTGATCACTGTTATAAAACAGCCTTGGATACTTTATTTGGTCATTGTTACTTAAGAGGGGTTGCTACTTTGTTTTGGTCGCTGTCAATTAACAGACCTTCCTACTTTATTCATCACTGTTGTAACGGACTGTGCTGTAATGAGTTCAATATTACATAAAAGAATTTACTACTTTATGAGGTTACTCTTACTTAACCAGACTTTAGTACTTTATTTGGTTATTGTTACTTAACAGACATTCACTTTTGCGTTTGATGTTACTCAACAGACTTTCGACATTATTTGGTCGTGTTTATAACAAACATTGACATTTTGTTGTGGCTTTTACTTAAGAGGTGGCTGGCTCACTTAACAGACATTGCTACTTTATGAGTCACTGTTGTGGGGCCCAGCTACTTTATGGGGTCACAGTTGTGTAATAGTTTTACTACTTTATTTGGTTTATCTTAATTAACAGACTCTACTACTTTATAGGATCTCTGTTTACTATACAGACTGCTGCTTTATGGGTTTCATGATGTAACTGACTTTGCCACTTTATGAGGTCGTGGTTGCAATGATCTTTGCCATAATTTGGTCGCTATTAATGATCAGACTTTACTGTTTTATTTCATTACTTTTATTTAACAGTTTCACTTTATGTAACGGTTAGTTAACTGTTTTGGCTACTTCATGATGTCACTTTTACTTAATAAACTTTGCTATTTATTTGGTCGCTGATACTTGGTGCTTCCTTATTAGTCGCTGTTTCTTGACAGACTTTGCTACTTTATTTGGTTGCTGTTGCCAACAGACTTTGCTGCTTTATGAGGTCACAGCTACTTGACAGACTTGCCACTTTAACGGGGCACTGATGCATAACTTTTATTATTTTCTTAATGAGGTTGCGGTTGCCAACAGACTTTGGTACTTTATTTATCACTATTACTGAACTGACATTGTTACACCTTATTTGGTCGCTGATACTTAACAGACTTTTATACTTTGTTGTTTAATGTTACTTAGAAGACTTTGCTACTTTAGTAGGTCACTGTTAATTAACAGTCTTTGCTACTATTTGTTTTCTGTTAGTAATAACGTTATTTCACTTTAATTGGTTGCTGTTGCTTAACAGATTTTACTACTTCATGATGCCATTATTACCCACTAGACTTTACCGTTTTATTAGGTCACAATTACTTAACAGACTATGTTGCTTTATTTGGTTACCATTAATTAACAAGCTCTGCTACATTAAATGGTTGTTTTTACTTAAGAGACGCGTTGCTACTTTACTTGTACAGTTTCTTAACAAACCTTGATACTTTTTTTGTTGTTACTTAACAGACTTTTTTTTTTTATTTGGGTGTTACTTAACAGACTTTGCTACTTTATTAGGTTGTTACTTAAAACACTTTGCTCATTTATTTGATTGTTGTAAAATAACACGTTTTGTTACTGTATTTGGTTGCAGTTATTTAACTGACTTTCCTACTTCATGAGGTCACTGTTAATCAAAGTCTTTGCTACTTTATGAAGTTCTTGTTACTTATCAGACTTGGTTATTATACTTGGTCACTGTTACTTAACAGACATTGTTACTTTATTTGGTCCGCTTTAAATTAACAGACTTTGCTACTTTGTGATGTTGCTGTTGCCAAAAATCTCTTCTACTTAATTTTGTTTGCTTTTACTAAAAAGGAGTTGCTACCTTATTTGGTTACTGTTCCTTAATGTACTTTGCTTCTTTTGAGGTTACTTTTACTTGCAGACTTTCCTACTTTGTTGGTAGCTTTTACTTAACAGACTTTGCTACTATATTTGGTTGCTGTTGCCAACAGACTTTGCTACTTCTTGATATCAATGTTACTTAAAAAAAACTTTGCTACTTTATGAGGTTACTGTTTCTTAATAGAATTTGCTACTTTATTTGGTTACTGTTACTTAACACACTTTGCTAATTTACGAGGTCATTGTTACTTTAACAACTTTGCTAATTTATATACTCCCTCTTACATAAAAAAACTTTGCTACTTTGCTTGCTAGCTGTTACTTAACATACTGTGCTACATTAGTTGGTCACTGTTACTTGACAGAGTTTATAACTTTATTCAATTGCGGGTACTTAGCAAACTTTGCTACTTTACTTGGTTATTGTTACTTAACAGACTTTGCTACTTTATGAGGTGATTTTATATAACAGACTTTAATTTATTTGAACTCTTTTACCATTAACAGACATTGCTGCTTTGTTTGGTCAGCAGAAATTCAGAGACTTTCCTGCTCTATGGAGTGGTTTCTTAACAGACACTGTAACTTTGTTGATTGTTGTTATAGCAGACTTTGCTACTTTATGATGTCCACTGTTACTAATCAGACTTTGCTACTTTAAGGGGTTGCTGTTATATAACAGACTTTGCAACTTTATTTCGTTGCTGTTACTTAATAAATTTGCAACCTTTTTTGGTTACTGTTTCTTAACAGATTTTCCCTGCTTACTTAGCTGATGTTGTAACAGACTTTCTTACCTTATGAGGTTGCTGTTACTAACATACTTAGCTACTTTATATGGTCAGTGTTATTTAATCCTCTTTTGCTACTTTATTTGGTATTTGTTACTTAACAGACTTTGCTACTTTATGATTAATTTTACTTAACAGACTTTGCTATTTGGTCACTGTTAATTAACAGACTTTCTTTGTAGTTATAATGCCAATGTTACTTAGCAGACTATGTTACTGGTGGTTGCTTATCTTACGAACTTGCTGTTACGTAGCAGACTTGGCTACTTTATTTGGTCCACTGTTACTTAGCAGTATTTGCTACGTGTTGGTCACTGCCAACAGACTTTGCTACTTTATGAGAAGTTGCTGTTATTAACAAACTTAGCCACTTTATTTGGTCGCTATTACTTAACAGATGTTGCTACATTATTTGGTTGTTGTAACAGACTTTGCTACTTTGTTCTTTGCTGTTAATTAATAGACTTTGTTACTTTATTTCGTGGCTGTTACTTAACAGACTTTGCTACTGTATGAGGTCATCGTTACTTAACAAACTTTACTTCTTGATGAGGTTTTTATTACTTCACAGCCTTTGCTGCTTTATTTAGTTGCTGTTACTTATAAGTTTTGCTACTTTATTTGGTTGATGTTGTAACAGACTTTGCTACTTTAAATGAGGTCACTATTACGTAATAGACGTGCACTCTTTATGGGGTCGCTGTTAGGTAAAAGAGTTTTTTATTTGGTCTCTGTTACTAAACAGACTTTTCTACCTTATTTGATTGCTGTTACTTAACAGAGTTTGCTATTTTATTTGCTTGTTGTTACTAATCAGACTTGGATACTTTACGAGTTCACTGTTACTTAACAAACTTTGCTTCTTTATGAGGTCACTGCTACTGAACGGACTTTGCTGCTTTTAAGGTTTTTGGTACGAAATATCCTTTGCTACTTTATTTGGTCACTGTTACTTAACACTCTTTGCTCATTTTTTGATTGATGTTACTTAGCAGAATTTGCTATTTAATGAGGTCACTGTTACTTAGCAGACTTTGCTACTTTACTTGGTCAAAGTTACTTAATTGAGTTTGCCACTTTATTTGGTGGCTGATACTAAAAACTCTGCTACTTTTTGAGGTCACTGTTATGTAACACTCTTTGTTACTTTATTTGGTTGCTCTCACTTAAATGACTTTGCTACTTTATTAGATCACTGTTTCTTAACAGACTTTGCTAATTTATGAGGTCACTGTTACTTAACAAACTTTGCTTCTTTTTGAGGTCATTGCTATTGAACTTTGTTACTTTATTTGGTCACAGTTACTTAACAGACATTGGTACTTTATTTGGTTGTTGTTACTTAACAGACTTTGCTACTTTATTTTGTTGATGGTACTTAGCTAGCTTGGGTACCTTATGAAGTCACTGTTACTTAACAGACTTTGCTACTTTATTTGGCAGCTGTTACTTAACAGAGATTGCTTCTTTATGATGTTGCTATGACTTAACAGACTTTGATACTTTATGAGATTCTTGTTACTTAACTGAATTTACTACTTTATTTAATTATTAACAGACTTTGCTATTTTATTTGGTCCCTGTTACTTAACAGAGTGTTCTACTTTATTTTTTTTTTTTGTTTTTTACTTAACAGGTTTTGTTTTTTATTTTTTTTGCTTAACTTAACAGACTTTGATACTTTATGGTGTGTATTTTAAATAACAGAATTTACTACTTTATTTGGCCACAGTTACTCAATAGAATTTGCTACTTTACGTTTTGCTGTTACTTAAAGGACTTTGCTATTTTATGATGTCACTGTTACTTCACAGATTTTCTACTTTATGAGGATGGTGTTATTTAACAGACTTTGCTACTTTATGAGGTCACTGTTATTTAACAGACTTTGCTACTCATTGTGGTTGCTGTTACTTATCAGACTGCTTCTTTATTTGATTACTGTTATTTAACAGTATTTGTTCAGTTATTTAGTTGTTGTTATTTAAGAAGAAACTTTGGTACTTTATTTTTTTGTTGTTTCTTAATAGACTTTGCTACTTTAATTGGTCACTGTTACTTAACAGACTTTGCTACTTTATATTTGCTGGAAATGAAGAGACTTTGGCATTTTATTTGGTCGCTGTTACTTAATAGAGTTGGGTACTTTATTTATTCACTGTTAAAAACTTTACTATTTTATTTCATTTTTACATAAAAAACTTTGCTACTTTATTTTATTGCTGTTACGTAACAGACTTTGCTATTGTATGAGGTTGCGGTTATGTAACAGTATTTGCTACTTTATTTGGTTGTTGTTACTTAACAGACTTCTATTCTTTATGAGTAAATGTTATTGGAAAGACCTTGCTACTTTATTTGGTCACTGTTACTTAACGACCTTAGCTTTTTTGTCAATTTTACTTAACAGACTTTGCTAATTTACAAAGTTTTTTGTTATGTAGCAGTTTTGCTGCTTTATTTGGTCACTGTTACTTAACAGATTTTAGTACTTTATGAAGTTACTGTGAATTAACAGATTTTGCTACTTTAAAATGTCACTGTTACTTAGACTTTCCTTTCTTTATTTATGAGGTACCTGTTAGTAACAGACCTTGCTATTTTATTTAGTCATGGTTACTTAAGAGACTTAACTACTTTATTCAATTGCTGATAATTAACAGACTTTGCTACTTTATGAGGTTACAGTTACTTAACAGACTTTGCTACTTTACTTGGTTGCTTTACCTACAGATTTTGCTACTTTTTGGTTACTGTTTCTTAACAGACTTTGGTGGTTTCCAAGGTCACTGTTACTTCACAAACTTTGTTACTTTATTTTGTCACTGTTACTTAACAGACTTTGCTATTTTATAAGGTCACTGTTACTAAACAGACTTTGCTACTTAAGAATGTCACGGTTACTTAAAAAATTTGCTACTTTATGAGGTCAGTGGTAATTAACAGATATGCTACTCTATAATATCACTGTTACTTAAAAGACTTTTTCTTCTTTATGATGTTCCTGTGAAAAACAGACATGACTACTTTATTTAGTGACTGTTAATTAACAGACTTTCCTAATTTATCTAGGTGCTGTTTTTTTGTGTTTGTCTGGGTGCTGTTTTCTTCTGTCTGGACTTCTCTCTACTTTCTCTCTCTCTCTCTCTCTCTCTCCCTCTCTCTCTTGGTAACTTTTACTTAACAGACTTTGGTAATTTATTTTGTTGCTGTTACTTAACTTTGGTACTTAATGAGGTTTGCTACTTTACTTGGTTGCTGTTACTTATTAGACTTTCCTACTCTATTTGGTTGTTGTTAATTAACAGATGTCGCTACTTTACTTTTTGCTGTTACTTAGCAGACTCTGTTGCTTTGTGAAGTCACTATTACTTAACAAACTTTCCTACTACTTTTTGTTGCAGTTACTTAACAGACTTTGCTACTTGATTTGGTTGCTCTTACTTAATAGACTTTGCTACTTTATTCATTCACTAGTGCTTAAGAAACTTTGCTACTTTATGAAGTCACAGTTACATGAAAGACTTTGCTACTTTATGAGGGTACTGTTACTCAACACACTTAGCTACTTTATGAGGTTGCTGTTATTAACAGAATTTGCTAACTTTATTTGTTTGCTTTTACTTGTTAGACTTTCCTACTTTATTTGGTCGCTGTTACTTAACAGATTTGCTTGGTTGTTTTATGTGCTTGCTGATATGTAGCAGACTGTCTGCTACTTTGTGTGTCACTGTTCCTTAACAGACTTTGCTCACTTATGAACAGACTTTTGGTTTACTTTTTTTTGCTACTTTATTTGGTCTATGTTACTTAATTTAGACTTTACTATACTTTACTTTACTACTTTATAAGTTTGCTGTTACTAACAGACTTTGCTTCTTTGTTAGGATGCTGTTGTTGTAAACGGTCTTTGTTACTTTATTTTGTTGCTGTTACTTAATAGACTTTTCTACTTTATTTTTTGCTTTTGTTACATAATGGTTTCCTACTTTATTTCGTAACTATTCCTCTATAGACTTTGCTACTTTTCTTAGTTACTGTTACTTAACAGACTTCTCTTCTTTATGAGGTCACTGTTACTTAACAGACTTTGCTACTTTATTTGGTTGCTGTAACTTACCACACTTTCGAACTTTATTTGGTTGCTGTTACTTAACAGACTTTGGTACTTCATGTTATCAATGTTACTTAACAGACTGCTTTTACTTTAGACTTTGATTACTGATTACTTTACAACAGACTTCTACTTTATGATTTACTGTTACTTAACAGGATTTGCTAATTTATTTGGTCACTGTTACTTAACAAAGTTTGCTAGTTTATTTGGTCACTGTTACAACAAAGTTTGCTAGTTTACTTTTAAGACTTTGCTAATTTATGAGGATGCTGTTACTTAATATATTTTGCTACCTTATTTGGTCACTCTTACTTGACAGATTTGCTTCTTTATTTGATTGCTGTTATTTAAGACTGCTACTTTTTAGGTCATTGTTGTGTAACAGGATTTGCTACTTTATTTGAATGATTTTACTAATAATAGACATTGCTGCTTTATTTGGTCACTGATACTTCACAAAGTTTTCTACTTTATTAAGTTACCGTTTCTTAACAGACTTTGCTACTTTATTAGTGTACTATTTCTTATGAGACTCTGATACTCTAGGAGGTCCCTCTTACAAAATAGACTTTTCTACTTTATTTGTTCACTGTTGCTTAACAGAGTTTGCTACTTTATTTCATTACTGTTTCTTAACAGACTATTGTACTTTATTTATGGTGTATTTTACTTAAGAGATTTTTTTTAACTTATGAGGTTGCTTTACTAACAGACTTAGCTACTTTATTTGGTCTTTTTGTTATTTAACAAACTTTGCTTTTTTTATTTTAACAGAGCTTTTTATTAGTTACTTTAAAACAGACTTTATACTACTTTATTTTTGCTTTATGATGTTACTGTTACTAACAGACTTTGCTACTTTATATGAAACTTTGCTGTTAATTAACACTTTTGCTACTTATTTGGAAGCTAATTAACTTTGCTACTTTCAGTTACTGTTACTTAACTATACTTATTTGCTTGTTAATTTTTTGCTATTTTAGGTTACTATTATTTAAGATTTTCCTTTACTTTAGCTATATTATTTATTTTAACAGACTTTGCTAGTTGTTACTAACAGACTTTGACTTTTACTTAACTTTTTATCATTTTATTAAAAGAAATTGCTAATTGTTAATTAACAGACATTCCTACTTAATTTTTTTGAAGTTTGTTACAGTCTTTGCTATTTTACATTTTTAATTAATTTTTTTACTTTACTGCTTTTTACTAAAACAGATTTTGCTGCTGTATTTGTCAGTTACTTAAGAAACTTTGCTTCTTGATTTGTTGTTACTTTACAGCCTTTGATATTATTTGGTTGCTTTACTTTATCAGACTTTGCTTCTTTATTTATTGCTGTTACTTTTAACAGAATTTGCTACTTTATGAGATTGCTATTACTTAATTAACAGAATTTGCTACTTTTGAAATTTTTTTAACAGACTTTTATATATTTTCTCATTGTTACTTTTTATTTATTTGGTTTTGTTATTAACAGTTTTGCTCTTTTTTGGTTGATGTTACTGAACAGACTTTTACTAAGAGATTTTTTTAAATTTATGAGGTTGCTGTTACTAACAGACTTAGCTACTTTATTTGGTCTCTGTTATTTAACTTTTTGCTACTTTATTTGGATTGTTAATTAACAGACTTTTACTACTTTATTTGACTTTACTTTTACTTTACCTTTTTTATTTAAGGGACTTTTATGATGTCACTGTTACTTAACAGACTTTGATACTTTAATTTTGCTGTTAATTAACACTTTTGCTATTTTATGAGGTTGCTGTTACATAAAAGATTTTGCTTTTTTTTTGCTCTGTTACCTAACACTTTTTATATTATTTGGTTGCTTACTTTACAGACTTTGCCACTTTTATGTTACTTTGATACTTTTTTTTATTGCTGTTACTTACAGGCTTTGCTACTTTTTTATCACTTTTATTAAATATTTTGCTACTTTATTTGGCTGATTACTTAACTTTTAACTTAAATTTTTGAAGTTTGTTAACAGTTTTGGTATTTTATTTCATTCCTGTTAATTAATAGACTTTTTACTTTATTTCGTTTCGTTGTTACTTAACAGATGTTGCAACTTTGAGGTCATTGTTACTTAAGAAACGTTGCTTTTTGTAATTATTTTTTTTTATTTTTTTTTTGTGTGTTAATAGACTTTATTAATTTGAATTTATTTTTTTAATTAACAGAATTTGCTTTTTGAATTTTTAGTTACTTAACAGACTTTGCTATTGTTACTACCTAAGAGACACTTTTTAATTTATTTGGTTTTGTTACTTAACAGTCTTTTTCTTTTTTTTTTTTAGATTTAGCTATTTTACTTAAGAAATTTTTTAAACTTAGAAGGTTTTTTAACAGACTTAGCTACTTTATTTGGTCACTGTTATTTAACAGACTTTGCTACTTTATTTGGATGCTGTTAATTAACAGACTTTGCTACTTTATGAGGTTACTGTTAACAGACTTTACTATCTTATGAGGTTACTATTATTTTTAAGGACTTTGCTTTATTTGTCACTGTTACTTAACAACAGAGTTTGATACTTTTATTGGTTGCTGTTAATTAACACTTTTTGCTATTATTTTTTTGTTACATAACAGATTCTGCTACTTTTTTGCTCAGTTACCTAACAGTTTTAGGTATATTATTTTTTTTTTTTACTTTTTACAGACTTTGCCACTTTATTTAGATTGCTGTTACTAACAGGCTACTTTATGAGATTGCTTTACTAAACAGGCTTTGCTACTTTTTATCACTTTTTATATATTTTTGCAATTTTATTTGGCTGATGTTGCTGAACAGACATTCCTTTGCAGTTTGTTAACAGCCTTTGGTATTTGATTTCATTCCTGTTAATTGATAGACTTGGCTACTCTATTTCATCACTGTTACTTAACAGATTTTGCTACTGTATGAGGTCATTGTTACTTAAGAAACTTTTTTTTGATGAAGTTTGTTGCTACTTTTACAGCCTTTTACTTATTTGGGTGATGTTTGTTATCAGTTTTGCTACTTTATTTAGTTGCTGTTACTTAACAGATTTTGCTGTTACTTTTTTGCTACTTTATGAGTCACTATTACTAATTAACAGATTTTTGCTATTTTTTTTAGTTACTTAACAGACTTTTTTTATTTTTTTTTTTTTTACCTAATAGACACATTTTAATTTATTTGGTTTTGTTACTTAACAGTCTTTTTAATTTTCTTTTTGGTTTTGTTTTACTAACAGATTTAGATATTTTACTTAAGAGATTTTTTTTTTTATGAGGTTGCTGTTACTAACTGACTTAGCTACTTTATTTGGTCACTGTTATTTAACAGACTTTGCTACTTTATTTGGATGTTTAATTAACAGACTTTGCTACTTTATGAGGTTACTGTTACTTAACAGACTTTTACTATCTTATGAGGTTACTATTTAAGGACTTTGCTAGTTTATGATGTCACTTTGTTACTTAATGAGTTTGATACTTTAATTGGTTGCTTTAATTAACAATCTTTTAATTAATTTTACTTTAGGATCCTGTTACATAACAGATTCTGCTACTTTTTTGACCTAACAGTTTTAGCTTATTATTTGGTTGCTTACTTTACAGACTTTGCTTTACTTTATAGATTGCTGTTACTAACAGGCTTTTGCTACTTTATGAGATTGCTGTTACTAACAGGCTTTTTTTTTTTATCACTTTTATATAAAAGGATTTGCTACTTTATTTGGCTTTGCTACTTTATGTTACTGAACAGACATTCCTACTTTATTTGGTTGCAGTTTGTTAACAGCCTTTGTTATTTTATTTCATTCCTGTTAATTAATAGACTTTGCTACTTTATTTCGTTGCTGTTACTTAACAGATTTTGCTACTGTTATGAGGTCATTGTTACTTAAGAAATTTTACTTGATGAGGTTTTGGTTGTTACTTTACAGCCTTTGCAACTTATTTGGGTGCTGTTACTTAACACAGTTTGCTACTTTATTGGGTTTCAGATACTAAACAGTCTATGCTACTTTTTATGTCACTGTTACTTGACAGCATTTTTGCAACTTTATTAGGTCGTTTTTAGTTAACAGACTGTGATACTTTTATTTAGTTGCTACTTAACAACAAAATTTTACTTTATTTAGTTGCTGTTACTTAACAAAATTTTTTACTACTTTATGAAAATTTTCACTTTATTAATTAACAGAATTAGCTACTTTTTAACTTTAGTTTTAACAGACTTTGCAGACTTTTTTTTTTTGCTTTGTTACTTTAACAGACACTTTTAATTTATTTGGTTTTGTTACTTAACAGTTTTCTTTTGTTTCATGTTACTAACTTAAGCTATTCAACGAAGTAACTGTTACTTAACAGACTTTTTTTTTTTTATTTCATCACTGTTACTTAACAGAGTTTTTTACTTTATTTGGTTTCAGATACTAAACAGTTTATGCTACTTTTTTATGTCACTGTTACTTGACAGCATTTGCAACTTTAGTAGGTCGCTTTTAGTTAACAGACTGTGATACTTTATTTAGTTGCTTTACTTGACAGACTTTGCTACTTTATGAGGTCAATGTTACTTAACAGACCTTGATAATTTATTTGATCACTGTTATAAAACAGCCTTGGATACTTTATTTGGTCATTGTTACTTAAGAGAGTTTGCTACTTTATTTGGTCGCTGTCAATTAACAGACCTTCCTACTTTATTTCATCACTGTTACTTAACAGACTGTGCTACTTTACTTAATGAGTTGCAATATTACATAAAAAAGAATTTACTACTTTATGAGGTTACTCTTACTTAACAGACTTTAGTACTTTATTTTTGTTATTGTTACTTAACAGACATTACTTTTTTTTTGTTTGATGTTACTTTGATGTTACTCAACAGACTTTCGACATTATTTGGTCGTGTTTACTTAACAAACATTGATATTTTATTTGTTTGCTTTTACTTAAGAGGTGGCTGTCACTTAACAGACATTGCTACTTTATGAGGTCACTGTTGTGTAACAGATTTAGCTACTTTGTGTAACAGAGGTCACAGTTGTGTAATAGACTTTGCTACTTTATTTGGTTTATTTGGTTTATCTTACTTAACAGACTCTGCTACTTTATGAGATCTCTGTTACTATACAGACTTTGCTGCTTTATGAGTTCATGATACTTAACTGACATTGCCACTTTATGAGGTCGTGGTTACCTAATGATCTTTGCCACTTAATTTGGTCGCTATTAATGATCAGACTTTGCTGTTTTATTTCGTTACTTTTATTTAACAGTTTCTACTTTATGTCACGGTTAGTTAACAGTTTTGGCTACTTCATGATGTCACTTTTACTTAATAAACTTTGCTATTTTATTTGGTTGCAGTTACTTAACACTTTGCTACTTTATTTTATTTGTTAGCTTTTTTACTTTATTTTGCTTTTATTTGGTTGCAGTTACTTAACACTTTGCTACTTTATTTGGTAGCTGTTACATAAATTCTTTGTTACTTTATTTTTTGCTGTTACTTAACAGACTTTGTTACTTTGTTAGGTCACTGTTACTTAACAGACTTTGCTTCTTTATGAAGTCAATGTTACTATACAGACTTTGCTACTTTATTCGATTGCTGTTACTTAACAGACTTTGCTATCTTATTTGATCACTATTTCTTAACAGACTTTGCTGGTTTATTTGGTTGTTGTTGCTTAACATACTTGGAAACTTTATGAGGTCACTGTTAATTAATAGGCTTCGCTACTTTATTTGGTCACTCCCTTAAAAGACTTTCGTGATTTATTTCATCACTTGTATTTATAGACTTTATTTTATTTGGTCGCTGATACTTAAGAGAATTTGCTTCCTTATTTAGTCGCTGTTTCATGACAGACTTTGCTACTTTATCTGGTTGCTGTTACTTATCAAAATTTGCTACTTTATGAGGTCACAGCTACTTGACAGACTTTTCCACTTTAACAGCGCACTGATACATAACTTTTATTTATTTCCTAATGAGGTTGCAGTTACTTAACAGACTTTGGTACTTTATTTATCACTGTTACTTAACTGACTTTGTTACCTTATTTGGTCGCTGATACTTAACAGACTTTTAAACTTTTTGCTTTTAACAATGTTACTTAGAAGACTTTGCTACTTTAGTAGGTCACTGTTAATTAACAGTCTTTGCTACTTTATTTGTTTTCTGTTACTTAATAACGTTGGCTACTTTAATTGGTTACTGTTACTTAACAGACTTTGCTACTTTATGAGGCCATTATTACTTACTAGACTTTACCGTTTTATTAGGTCACAATTACTTAACAGACTATGTTACTTTATTTGGTTACCATTAATTAACAAGCTCTGCTACATTAAATGGTTGTTTTTACTTAAGAGACGTTGCTACTTTACTTGGCCACAGTTTCTTAACAAACCTTGATACCTTTTTTTTTTGTTACTTAACAGACTTTTTTTTTATTTGGTTGTTAATTAACAGACTTTGCTACTTTATTAGGTTGTTACTTAAAACACTTTGCTAATTTATTTGGTTGTTGTAAAATAAATAACACGCTGTATTTGGTTGCAGTTATTTAACTTTACTTTGACTTTTCTACTTCATGAGGTCACTGTTAATCAAAAGTCTTTGCTACTTTATGAAGTTCTTGTTACTTATCAGACTTGGTTATTATACTTGGTCACTGTTACTTAACAGACATTGTTACTTTATTTGGTCGCTTTAAATTAACAGACTTTGCTACTTTGTGATGTTACTGTTACTTAAAAAAACTCTCCTACTTAATTTGTTTGCTTTTACTAAAAAGAGTTTGCTACCTTATTTGGTTGCTGTTACTTAACGGACTTTGCTTCTTTTTGAGGTTACTTTACTTAACAGACTTTCCTACTTTATTTGGTAACTTTTACTTAACAGACTTTGCTACTATATTGGGTTGCTGTTACTTAACAGACTTTGCTACTATATTGGGTTGCTGTTACTTAACAGACTTTGCTACTTCATGATATCAATGTTACTTAAAAAAAAAAACTGCTACTTTATGAGGTTACTGTTTTTAATAGAATTTGTTAGTTTATTTGGTTACTGTTACTTAACACACTTTGCTAATTTATCATTGTTACTTTAACAACATTGCTAATTTATATACTCCCTCTTACATAACAAACTTTGCTACTTTGCTTGCTAGCTGTTACTTAACATACTGTACTACATTAGTTGGTCAATGTTACTTGACAGAGTTTATAACTTTATTTAATTGCGGGTACTTAGCAAACTTTTACTTTATTTGGTTATTGTTACTTAACAGACTTTGCTAATTTATTTGGATGATTTTACTTTTTGCTACTTTATGAGGTGATTTTTATATAACAGACTTTGCTAATTTATTTGAACTTTTTACCATTAACAGACATTGCTGCTTTGTTTGGTTGCAGAAATTCAGAGACTTTTCAGAGACTTTCCTATGGAGTGGTTTCTTAACAGACTTTGTAACTTTATTTGATTGTTGTTACTTAGCAGACTTTGCTACTTTATGATGTCACTGTTACTAATCAGACTTTGTTACTTTAAGGGGTTGCTGTTATATAACAGACTTTTTAACAGACTTTGCAACATTATTTCGTTGCTGTTACTTAATAAATTTGCAACTTTTTTGGTTACTGTTTCTTAACAGATTTTCCTACTTTATTTAGCTGATGTTGCTTAACAGACTTTGTTACCTTATGAGGTTGCTGTTACTAACATACTTAGCTACTTTATATGGTCAGTGTTATTTAATCATCTTTGCTACTTTATTTGGTATTTGTTACTTAACAGACTTTGCTACTTTATGAGTTAATTTTACTTAACAGACTTTGCTACTTTATTTGGTCACTGTTAATTAACAGACTTTGCTAGTTTATGATGTCAATGTTACTTAGCAGACTATGTTACTTTAATTGGTTGCTATTTTACGAACTTGCTGTTACGTAGCAGACTTGGCTACTTTATTTGGTCACTGTTACTTAGCAGTATTTGCTACATTATTTGGTCACTTACTTAACAGACTTTGCTACTTTATGAGGGTGCTGTTATTAACAAACTTTGCCACTTTTTTTTGGTCGCTATTACTTAACAGACATTGCTACATTATTTGGTTGCTGTTACTTAACAGACTTTGCTACTTTATTTCTTTTCTGTTAATTAAAAGACTTTATTACTTTATTTCGTGGCTGTTACTTAACATACTTTGCTACTGTATGAGGTCATCGTTACTTAACAAACTTTACTTCTTGATGTGGTTTTTATTACTTCACAGCCTTTGCTACTTTATTTAGTTGCTGTTACTTATAAGTTTTTGCTACTTTATTTGGTTGATGTTACTTAACAGACTTTGCTACCTTATGAGGTCACTATTACGTAATAGACATTACCTCTTTATGAGGTCGCTGTTAGGTAAAAGAGTTTGCTGTTTTATTTGGTCTCTGTTACTAAACAGACTTTTCTACCTTATTTGATTGCTGTTACTTAACAGAGTTTGCTATTTTATTTGCTTGTTGTTACTAATCAGACTTGGATACTTTACGAGTTCACTGTTACTTAACAAACTTTGCTTCTTTATGAGGTCACTGCTACTGAACGGACTTTGCTGCTTTTAAGGTTTTTGGTACGAAATATAGTTTGCTACTTTATTTGGTCACTGTTACCTAACAGCCACTTTTAAATTATTTGGTAATGTCACTTAACACTCTTTGCTCATTTTTTGATTGATGTTACTTAGCAGAATTTGCTATTTAATGAGGTCACTGTTACTTAGCAGACTTTGCTACTTTACTTGGTCAAAGTTACTTAATTGAGTTTGCCACTTTATTTGGTGGCTGATACTAAAAAAAACTCTACTTTTTTTGGTCACTGTTATGTAACACTCTTTGTTACTTTATTTGGTTGCTCTCACTTAAATGACTTTGCTACTTTATTAGATCACTGTTTCTTAACAGACTTTGCTAATTTATGAGGTCACTGTTACTGAACAAACTTTGCTTCTTTTTTTTTTTCATTGCTCATTGAACTTGAACTTTGTTTTTTATTTGGTCACAGTTAATTAACAGACATTGGTACTTTATATTTGGTTGTTGTTACTTAAACAGAATTTACTATTTTATTTTGTTGATGGTACTTAGCTAGCTTGGGTACCTTATGAAGTCACTGTTACTTAACAGACTTTGCTACTTTATTTGACAGTTGTTACTTAACAGAGATTTGTTCTTTATGATGTTGCTATGACTTAACAGACTTTGATACTTTATGAGATTTCTGTTACTTAACAGAATTTACTACTTTATTTAATTATTAACAGACTTTGTTTTTTTTATTTGGTCACTGTTACTTAACAGACAGTTCTACTTTATTTTTTTTTTTGTTTTTTTTAACAGGTTTTGTTTCTTTTTTTTTTTTTGCTGCTGTAACAGACTTTGATTGATTTTATGGTGTGTATTTTAAATAACAGAATTTACTACTTTATTTGGCCACAGTTACTCAATAGAATTTGCTCTTTTACTTTTGCTGTTACTTAAAGGACTTTGATATTTTATGATGTCACTGTTACTTCACAGGTTTTCTACTTTATGAGGATGGTGTTATTTAACAGACTTTGCTACTTTATGAGGTCACTGTTATTTAACAGACTTTGCTACTCATTGTGGTTGCTGTTACTTATCAGACTGCTTCTTTTTTGATTACTGTTATTTAACAGTATTTGTTCAGTTATTTAGTTGTTGTTATTTAAGAAGAAACTTTGGTACTTTATTTTTTTGTTTTTAATAGACTTTTTTTTTTTTTTGTTACTTAACAGACTTTTACTTTATTTTGTTGCTGGTAATGAAGAGACTTTGCTATTTTATTTGGTCGCTGTTACTTAATAGAGTTGGGTACTTATTTATTCACTGTTACTTAACAGACTTTACTTTTTATTCGGTCACTTTTACATAAAAAAAAAATGCTACTTTATTTTATTGCTGTTACGTAACAGACTTTGCTATTGTATGAGGTTGCAGTTATGTAACAGTCTTTGCTACTTTATTTGGTTGTTGTTACTTAACAGACTTCTATTTTTATGAGTAAATGTTATTGGAAAGACCTTGCTACTTTATTTGGTCACTGTTACTTAACGACCTTAGCTTTTTTTTTTTTTTTTTTTACTAAGAGACTTTGCTAATTTACAAAGTTGTGGTTATATAGAGTTTGCTGCTTTTATTTGGTCACTGTTACTTGTTACAGATTTTAGTACTTTATGAAGTTACTGTGAATTAACAGATTTTGCTACTTTAAAATGTCACTTTTTAGACTTTCCTACTTTATGAGGTACCTGTTAGTAACAGACCTTGCTATTTTATTTAGTCACGGTCCTTAAGAAACTTAACTACTTTATTCAGTTGCTGATAATTAACAGACTTTGCTACTTTATGAGGTTACAGTTACTTAACAGACTTTGCTACTTTTTGCTTGGTTGCTTTACCTACAGATTTTGCTACTTTTTTTTTACTACTGTTTTTAACAGACTTTGGTGGTTTCTAAGGTCACTGTTACTTCACAAACTTTGTTACTTTATTTTGTTACTTTTTTTGTTAACAGACTTTGCTACTTTATGAGGTCACTGTTACTTAACAGAATTTACTATTTTAGAGTATCACTGTTACTTAAAAAAATTTACTACTCTATGAGGTCAGTGGTAATTAACAGACTTTGCTATTCTAGGATATCACTGTTACTTAAAAGACTTTTCTTCTTTATGAGGTTCCTGTTAAAAACAGACATTACTACTTTATTTAGTGACTGTTAATTAACAGACTTTCCTACTTTATCTAGGTGCTGTTTTTAATTTATTTCTTACTTTTACTTTGTAACTTTTATTAACAGACTTTTTTTACTTTATTTATTGTTTTGTTAATTTTGTACTTAATTGGTTTGCTACTTTACTTGTTTGTGTGTTACTTTTTGAGACTTTCCTACTTTATTTTTGTTGTTTTTTAACAGATATTTGCTACTTTACTTAGCAGACTTTTTGTTCTGTTACTTAACAGACTTTGCTACTTTTTGGTTTTTTTTTACTTTTTTTTGTTTGCTGTTACTTAACAGACTTTGCTATTTTATTTTTTGCTGTTTTACTTAGACTTTACTTAAACTTTGACTTTTTTATTTTTGCTACTTAAGAACAGAATTTTTTTTATTTACTTAAAAGACTTTGCTACTTTATTTGGTTGCTTTACTTAACAGATTTTGCTACTTTATTCAGCTTTGTTATATTTATTTGCTACTTTTACTTTACTTTTTTTTTTTTTTATTTTTTTTGTTACTTAAAAACTTTATTTGACTTTTACTACTTTACTTTTTTTGCTGTTACTTAACAGACTTTTGCTAATTTATGTTATGTAACAGACTTTTTTTGTTTAACAGTTTTTTACTTTATTTGTTTTTGCTACTTTTTTATTTGTTTTGTAACAGACTTTGCTACTTTTTTTTGTTTGTTACTTTAGTCTGTCTGTCTGTTTGTTACTCTCTCTGCTACTTTCTCTCTGTTACTCTCTCTTTTTACTCTTACTTAACAGACTTTGCTAGCTTTATTAGGTTTTTTTTTTGGTTACTTTAGTGTTTTTTTTTTTACTTAACTTTGACTTTATTTTGTTTGTTACTTAACTTTATTAGACTTTACTTAACAGACTTTGCTTTTTTTTATTTTACTGTTACTTTTTTTGTTTTTTTTATTTGGTTGTTACAACTTTTACAGACTTTTTTTTTAAGACTTTTTTAATTTTTAGGATTTACTGTTACTTAGACTTTCACTTTACTTAACAGACTTTGCTTTTTTTGACTTTACTTTACTTAACAGACTTTGTTACTAACAGACTTTTTTTTTGTTATTTTACTTAGACTTTGCTGCTTTTGAGGTTGCTGATACTTTTTTGATTTATTTGCTGTTTTTCTTTTTGCTTTTTTTTTACTTTACTTTTTGCTTTTTAATTTTTGATGTTACTTTTGTTTAAGTCACTTTTACTTAACAGACTTTTTGCTACTTTTTTTTACTGTTTACTTAAAAGACTTTGCTACTTTATTTATGAGGGTTACTGTTACTTAACAGATTTGCTACTTTATTTGGTTGCTGTTACTTAACAGAGTTTGCTAGTTTATTTGTTTTTACTTTTAAGACTTTGCTAATTTATTTGCTTTGCTTTTACTTTTTTACTTTTTTGCTTTTTGTTGCTTTACTTTAACAGATTTGCTTTTTATTTTGATTGCTGTTATTTAACAGACTTTTTTTAGTTTGTTATGTAAACAGACTTTGCTATTTTATTTTTATTTTTAATGACTTTGCTAGTTTATGATTTCACTTTTTGTTAACAACACTTTTGATACTTTATTTTGCTTTAATTAACACTTTTTTATTTTATTTACTTTGCTGTTACTTAATTTACTTTTTTTACTTTATTTTAATTTTGGTTTTACTTTAACAGACTTTGCTACTTTATTTATTGCTTACTTTTACTATTTATGAGACTTTTTTTTTACTTTAGACTTTTACTTAATAGACTTTTCTACTTTATTTTGTTGCTGTTACTTAATGGAGAGTTTTTTTTTTTTCTTTTTATTTCAGTTTTTACTATTTTTTATTTTACTTAGACTTTTTTACTTTTCTTTTTTTTACTTACTTAACAGACTTTTTTTCTTTTTTTTGGTCACTTTACTTAACAGACTTTTTTTTTTTTATTTGGTTTAACAGACTTTTATTAACAACACTTTTACTTTAACTTTATTTTTGTTACTTAACAGACTTTGTTACTTAACACTGTTACAGACTTTACAGATTTTGCTACTTTATGAGACTTACTTTAATTTTGTTAACAGACTTTATTACTTTTTTACTTAACTTACTTTGTTACTTTACTTTAACAGATTTTACATTAAGTTTTGCTACTTTATTTGGTCACTGTTACTTTTTTTGCTACTTTTGACAAACAGACTTTTTTTTTTTTGAGTTTATTGTTTCTATTTTTTTTAGTTATTTGGTTACTTTTAAGACTTTGCTAATTTATGAGGATGCTGTTACTTAAGATTTGCTATTTTTTTGCTTTTTATTTTTTTGCACTTTTTATTTTTTTTACTTTAAAAGATTTTGCTTTTTTTTTTTTGCTGTTATTTTTAGACTGTACTTTTTTTGTGTTTTTGCTACTTTTTTTGTTTGTATTTTTATTTTTTTTTGAATTTATTTTTTGTAATTACACACTGCTTTATTTTGTTTTTATTTTTGTTTTTTTTTTACTTTAAACAAAGTTTTTACTTTATTTATTAAACATTACTTTTGCTTAACAAACATTTTACTTAATTTTTGAAGTTTGTTACTTAGTTATATTTTTACTTTAAGAGATACTTTTTTTCTTGCTGTTACTTATTAGTCTTTGCTTCTTTTTTTCATTGTTACTTAACAGAGTCCTGAGTTACTTTATTTTATTAGGTCAAATTACAAAATTTCTATTTATTTGTTGTTTTTACTTTTTGTTTTTTTTTTTTTACTTTATTTTTTATTACTAACAGACTTTGCTTTTATTTTTTTTTATTTTTTAACAGACTTTTTTACTTAACAGACTTTTTTTTTTTTAACAGATTTTTTTTTTTTTTTATTTTTTAATTTATTTTTTGTTACTTAACAGTCTTTGCTTTTTTTGTGGTTTTGTTACTGTTACTAACAGATTTAGCTATTTTACTTTAAAGAGATTTTTTTAACTTATGAACTTGCTGTTACTAACAGACTTAGCTACTTTATTTGGTCACTGTTATTTAACAGACTTTGCTACTTTATTTGGATGCTTAAATTAACAGACTTTTGCTACTTTATGAGGTTACTGTTACTTAACAGACTTTACTATCTTATGAGGTTACTATTATTTAAGGGACTTTGCTAGTTTATGATGTCACTGTTACTTAACAGACTTTGATACTTTAATTGGTTGCTGTTAATTAACACTCTTTGCTATTTTATGAGGTTGCTGTTACATAACAGATTTTGCTACTTTTTTGCTCAGTTACTTAACAGTTTTTGCTATATTATTTGGTCGCTTACTTTACAGACTTTGCCACTTTATGAGATTGCTGTTACTAACAGGCTTTGCTACTTTATGAGATTGCTGTTACTAACAGGCTTTGCTACTTTTTTATCACTTTTATATAACAGAAATTGCTACTTTATTTGGCTGATGTTACCGAACAGACATTCCTACTTTATTTGGTTGCAGTTTGTTAACAGCCTTTGGTATTTTATTTCATTCCTGTTAATTAATAGACTTTGCTACTTTATTTCGTTGCTTTTACTTAACAGATTTTGCTGCTGTGTGAGGTCATTGTTACTTAAGAAACTTTGCTTCTGGATGAGGTTTTTTGTTATTTTACAGCCTTTGCTACTTATTTGGGTGTTGTTACTTATCAGTCTTTGCTTCTTTATTTACTTGCTTTACTTTACAGAGAATTTGCTTTTTTTGCTGAATTCACTATTACTTAATTAACAGAATTTGCTACTTTTGAAGTTTTAGTTACTTAACAGACTTTGCTACTTTATTTTTTTTTCATTACCTAATTGACACATTTTTTTATTTGGTTTTGTTACTTAACAGTCTTTGCTCTTTTTGTGGTCAATGTTACTAAGCAGATTTAGATATTTTACTTTTAGAGATTTTTTTAAAAAACTTGAGGTTGCTGTTACTAACTTTTAGCTACTTTATTTGGTCACTGTTATTTAACAGACTTTGCTTTTTTATTTGGATTGGATGCTGTTAATTAACAGACTTTGCTACTTTATGAGATTACTGTTACTTAACAGACTTTACTATCTTATGAGGTTACTATTATTTAAGGGACTTTTTTAGTTTATGATGTCACTGTTACTTAATAGAGTTTGATACTTTAATTGGTTGCTGTTAATTAACAATCTTTGCTATTTTATGAGGATCCTGTTACATAACAGATTCTGCTACTTTTTTTTTTCAGTTACCTAACAACAGTTTAGCTATATTATTTGGTTGCTTACTTTACAGACTTTGCCACTTTATGAGATTGCTGTTACTAACAGGCTTTGCTACTTTATGAGATTGCTGTTACTAACAGGCTTTGCTACTTTTTTATCACTTTTATATAAAAGGATTTGCTACTTTATTTGGCTGATGTTACTGAACAGACATTCCTACTTTATTTTGTTGCAGTTTGTTAACAGCCTTTGTTATTTTATTTCATTCCTGTTAATTAATAGACTTTGCTACTTTATTTCGTTGCTGTTACTTAACAGATTTTGCTACTGTATGAGGTCATTGTTACTTAAGAAATTTTGCTTCTTGATGAGGTTTGTTGTTACTTTACAGCCTTTTTGCAACTTATTTGGGTGCTTTACTTAACACAGTTTGCTACTTTATTGGGTTTCAGATACTAAACAGTCTATGCTACTTTTTATGTCACTGTTACTTGAGTTAACAGACTGTGATACTTTATTTATTTGCTATTTTAACAAAATTTTACTTTATTTAGTTGCTGTTACTTAACAAAATTTTTTATACTTTTATTTTTATTTAGCTACTAATTTTTAGTTACTTAACAGACTTTGATTTATTTTCTCTTGTTTTAACAGACACTTTTAATTTATTTGGTTTTGTTACTTAACAGTTTTGCTCTTTTGAGGTCATTGTTACTTAACCAGACTTTGCTTTTGAACGAGGTTTGTTGTTACTTAACAGACTTTTTTTTTTTTTTCATCACTGTTACTTAACAGAGTTTTTTTCTTTATTTGGTTTCAGATACTAAACAGTCTATGCTACTTTTTTTGTCACTTACTTGACAGCATTTGCAACTTTATAGGGTCGCTTTTAGTTAACAGACTGTGATACTTTATTTAGTTGCTATTACTTGACAGACTTTGCTACTTTATGAGGTCAATGTTACTTAACAGACCTTGATAATTTATTTGATCACTGTTATAAAACAGCCTTGGATACTTTATTTGGTCATTGTTACTTAAGAGAGTTTGCTACTTTATTTGGTCGCTGCCAATTAACAGACCTTCCTACTTTATTTCATCACTGTTACTTAACAGACTGTGCTACTTAATGAGTTCAATATTACATAAAAGAATTTACTACTTTATGAGGTTACTCTTACTTAACAGACTTTGGTACTTTATTTGGTTATTGTTACTTAACAGACATTACTTTTTTGTGTTTGATGTTACTCAACAGACTTTTCGACATTATTTGGTCGTGTTTACTTAACAAACATTGATATTTTATTTGTTTGCTTTTACTTAAGAGGTGGCTGTCACTTAACAGACATTGCTACTTTATGAGGTCACTGTTGTGTAACAGATTGAGCTTCTTTATGAGGTCACAGTTGTGTAATAGACTTTGCTACTTTATTTGGTTTATCTTACTTAACAGACTCTGCTACTTTATGAGATCTCTGTTACTATACAGACTTTGCTGCTTTATGAGTTCATGATACTTAACTGACATTGCCACTTTATGAGGTCGTGGTTACCTAATGATCTTTGCCACTTAATTTGGTCGCTATTAATGATCAGACTTTGCTGTTTTATTTCGTTACTTTTATTTAACAGTTTCTACTTTATGTCACGGTTAGTTAACAGTTTTGGCTACTTCATGATGTCACTTTTACTTAATAAACTTTGCTATTTTATTTGGTTGCAGTTACTTAACACTTTGCTACTTTATTTGGTAGCTGTTACATAAATTCTTTGTTACTTTATTTTTTGCTGTTACTTAACAGACTTTGTTACTTTATTTTTGTTACTTTTTTTTTTTATTTTTTGCTGTTACTTAACAGACTTTGTTACTTTGTTAGGTCACTGTTACTTAACAGACTTTGCTTCTTTATGAAGTCAATGTTACTATACAGACTTTGCTACTTTATTCGATTGCTGTTACTTAACAGACTTTGCTATCTTATTTGATCACTATTTCTTAACAGACTTTGCTGGTTTATTTGGTTGTTGTTGCTTAACATACTTGGAAACTTTATGAGGTCACTGTTAATTAATAGGCTTCGCTACTTTATTTGGTCACTCCCTTAAAAGACTTTCGTGATTTATTTCATCACTTGTATTTATAGACTTTATTTTATTTGGTCGCTGATACTTAAGAGAATTTGCTTCCTTATTTAGTCGCTGTTTCATGACAGACTTTGCTACTTTATCTGGTTGCTGTTACTTATCAAAATTTGCTACTTTATGAGGTCACAGCTACTTGACAGACTTTTCCACTTTAACAGCGCACTGATACATAACTTTTATTTATTTCCTAATGAGGTTGCAGTTACTTAACAGACTTTGGTACTTTATTTATCACTGTTACTTAACTGACTTTGTTACCTTATTTGGTCGCTGATACTTAACAGACTTTGCTACTTTAGTAGGTCACTGTTAATTAACAGTCTTTGCTACTTTATTTGTTTTCTGTTACTTAATAACGTTGGCTACTTTAATTGGTTACTGTTACTTAACAGACTTTGCTACTTTATGAGGCCATTATTACTTACTAGACTTTACCGTTTTATTAGGTCACAATTACTTAACAGACTATGTTACTTTATTTGGTTACCATTAATTAACAAGCTCTGCTACATTAAATGGTTGTTTTTACTTAAGAGACGTTGCTACTTTACTTGGCCACAGTTTCTTAACAAACCTTGATACCTTTTTTGTTGTTACTTAACAGACTTTTTTCTTTATTTGGTTGTTAATTAACAGACTTTGCTACTTTATTAGGTTGTTACTTAAAACACTTTGCTAATTTATTTGGTTGTTGTAAAATAACACGCTTTGCTACTGTATTTGGTTGCAGTTATTTAACTGACTTTACTACTTCATGAGGTCACTGTTAATCAAAAGTCTTTGCTACTTTATGAAGTTCTTGTTACTTATCAGACTTGGTTATTATACTTGGTCACTGTTACTTAACAGACATTGTTACTTTATTTGGTCGCTTTAAATTAACAGACTTTGCTACTTTGTGATGTTGCTGTTACTTAAAAATCTCTCCTACTTAATTTGTTTGCTTTTACTAAAAAGAGTTTGCTACCTTATTTGGTTACTCGTCCTTAACATACTTTGCTTCTTTTTGAGGTTACTTTACTTAACAGACTTTCCTACTTTATTTGGTAACTTTTACTTAACAGACTTTGCTACTATATTGGGTTGCTGTTACTTAACAGACTTTGCTACTTCATGATATCAATGTTACTTAAAAAAAAAAACTACTTTATGAGGTTACTGTTTTTAATAGAATTTGTTAGTTTATTTGGTTACTGTTACTTAACACACTTTGCTAATTTACGAGGTCATTGTTACTTTAACAACATTGCTCATTTATATACTCCCTCTTACATAACAAACTTTGCTACTTTGCTTACTAGCTGTTACTTAACACACTGTACTGTGCTACATTAGTTGGTCAATGTTACTTGACAGAGTTTGTAACTTTATTTAATTGCGGGTACTTAGCAAACTTTCTACTTTATTTGGTTATTGTTACTTAACAGACTTTGCTAATTTATTTGGATGATTTTACTTACCAGACTTTGCTACTTTATGAGGTGATTTTTATGTAACAAACTTTGCTAATTTATTTGAACTCTTTTACCATTAACAGACATTGCTGCTTTGTTTGGTCAGCGGAAATTCAGAGACTTTCCTACTCTTTGGAGTGGTTTCTTAACAGACTTTGTAACTTTATTTGATTGTTGTTACTTAGCAGACTTTGCTACTTTACGATGTCACTGTTACTAATCAGACTTTGTTACTTTAAGGGGTTGCTGTTATATAACAGACTTTGCAACATTATTTCGTTGCTGTTACTTAATAGAATTTGCAACTTTTTTGGTTACTGTTTCTTAACAGACTTTCCTACTTTATTTAGCTGATGTTGCTTAACAGACTTTGTTACCTTATGAGGTTGCTGTTACTAACATACTTAGCTACTTTATATGGTCAGTGTTATTTAATCATCTTTGCTACTTTATTTGGTATTTGTTACTTAACAGACTTTGCTACTTTATGAGTTAATTTTACTTAACAGACTTTGCTACTTTATTTGGTCACTGTTAATTAACAGACTTTGCTAGTTTATGATGTCAATGTTACTTAGCAGACTATGTTACTTTAATTGGTTGCTATTTTACGAACTTGCTGTTACGTAGCAGACTTGGCTACTTTATTTGGTCACTGTTACTTAGCAGTATTTGCTATGTTATTTGGTCACTTACTTAACAGACTTTGCTACTTTATGAGGGTGCTGTTATTAACAAACTTTTTGCTTTTTTTGGTCGCTATTACTTAACAGACATTGCTACATTATTTGGTTGCTGTTACTTAAGAGACTTTGCTACTTTATTTCTTTTCTGTTAATTAAAGACTTTATTACTTTATTTCGTGGCTGTTACTTAACATACTTTGCTACTGTATGAGGTCATCGTTACTTAACAAACTTCTTGATGTGGTTTTTATTACTTCACAGCCTTATTTAGTTGCTGTTACTTATAAGTTTTTGCTACTTTATTTGGTTGATGTTACTTAACAGACTTTGCTACCTTATGAGGTCACTATTACGTAATAGACATTACCTCTTTATGAGGTCGCTGTTAGGTAAAAGAGTTTGCTGTTTTATTTGGTCTCTGTTACTAAACAGACTTTTCTACCTTATTTGATTGCTGTTACTTAACAGAGTTTGCTATTTTATTTGCTTGTTGTTACTAATCAGACTTGGATACTTTACGAGTTCACTGTTACTTAACAAACTTTGCTTCTTTATGAGGTCACTGCTACTGAACGGACTTTGCTGCTTTTAAGGTTTTTGGTACGAAATATACTTTGCTACTTTATTTGGTCACTGTTACTTAACAACCACTTTTAAATTATTTGGTAATGTCACTTAACACTCTTTGCTCATTTTTTGATTGATGTTACTTAGCAGAATTTGCTATTTAATGAGGTCACTGTTACTTAGCAGACTTTGCTACTTTACTTGGTCACAGTTACTTAATTGAGTTTGCCACTTTATTTGGTGGCTGATACTAAAAACTCTGCTACTTTTTGAGGTCACTGTTATGTAACACTCTTTGTTACTTTGTTTGGTTGCTCTCACTTAAATGACTTTGCTACTTTATTAGATCACTGTTTCTTAACAGACTTTGCTAGTTTATGAGGTCACTGTTACTGAACAAACTTTGCTTCTTTTTGAGGTCATTGCTATTGAACTTTGTTACTTTATTTGGTCACAGTTAATTAACAGACATTGGTACTTTATTTGGTTGTTGTTACTTAACAGAATTTGCTATTTTATTTTGTTGATGGTACTTAGCTAGCTTAGGTACTTTATGAAGTCACTGTTACTTAACAGACTTTGCTACTTTATTTGACAGTTGTTACTTAACAGGTATTGTTCTTTATGGTGTTGCTATGACTTAACAGACTTTGATACTTTATGAGATTCCTGTTACTTAACTGAATTTACTACTTTATTTAATTATTAACAGACTTTGCTATTTTATTTGGTCCCTGTTACTTAACAGACTGTTCTACTTTATTTTTTTGGTTTTGTTTTTGCTTAACAGGTTTTGTTTCTTTATTTATTTGCTGTAACTTAACAGACTTTGATGCTTTATGGTGTGTATTTTAAATAACAGAATTTACTACTTTATTTGGCCACAGTTACTCAGTAGAATTTGCTACTTTACTTTTTGCTGTTACTTAAAGGACTTTGTTATTTTATGATGCCACTTTTACTTCACAGATTTTCTACTTTATGAGGATGGTGTTATTTAACAGACTTTGCTACTTTATGAGGTCACTGTTATTTAACAGACTTTGCTACTCATTGTGGTTGCTGTTACTTATCAGACTGCTTCTTTATTTGATTACTGTTATTTAACAGTATTTGTTCAGTTATTTAGTTGTTGTTATTTAAGAAGAAACTTTGGTACTTTATTTTTTTGTTGTTTCTTAATAGACTTTGCTACTTTTGGTCAGTGTTATTAACAGACTTTGTTACTTTAATTTGCTGACTTTTTGCTATTTTTTTATTTGGTCGCTGTTACTTAATAGAGTTGGGTACATTATTTATTCACTGTTACTTAACAGACTTCGCTTTTTTATTCGGTCACTTTTACATAAAAAAAATTGCTACTTTATTTTATTGCTGTTACGTAACAGACTTTGCTATTGTATGAGGTTGCGGTTATGTAACAGTATTTGCTACTTTATTTGGTTGTTGTTACTTAACAGACTTCTATTCTTTATGAGTAAATGTTATTGGAAAGACCTTGCTACTTTATTTGGTCACTGTTACTTAACGACCTTAGCTTTTTTGTCAATTTTACTTAACAGACTTTGCTAATTTACAAAGTTTTTGTTATGTACCAGATTTTGCTGCTTTATTTGGTCACTGTTACTTAACAGATTTTAGTACTTTATGAAGTTACTGTGAATGAACAGATTTTGCTAATTTAAAATGTCACTGTTACTTAGACTTTCCTACTTTATGAGGCACCTGTTAGTAACAGACCTTGCTATTTTATTTAGTCATGGTTACTTGAGACTTTACTACTTTATTCAATTGCTGATAATTAACAGACTTACATTTCTTTATGAGGTTAGACATTTAACAGACTTTGCTACTTTACTTGGTTGTTACCTATAGATTTTGCTACTTTTTGGTTACTGTTTCTTAACAGACTTTGGTGGTTTCCAAGGTCACTGTTACTTCACAAACTTTGTTACTTTATTTTGTCACTGTTACTTAACAGACTTTGCTATTTTATAAGGTCACTGTTACTAAACAGACTTTGCTACTTAAGAATTTCACGGTTACTTAAAAATTTACACTTCATGAGGTCAGTGTAATTAACAGATATTATGCTACTTCATAATATCACTGTTACTTAAAAGACTTTTCTTCTTTATGATGTCTCCTACAAAACAGACATGACTACTTTATTTAGTGACTGTTAATTAACAGACTTTCCCAATTTATCTAGGTGCTGTTTTTGTCTCTGTGTCTGTCTGTGGTCTGCTTCTGTCTACACTGTCTGTCTGTCTCTCTCTCTCTCTGTCTTCTCTCTCTCTCTCTCCCTCTCTTCTCTCTTGGTAACTTTACTTAACAGACTTTTTGCAATTTATTTTGTTGCTGTTACTAACTTTGGTACTAATGAGGTTTGCTACTTTACTTGGTTGTTGTTACTTATTAGACTTTCCTACCTATTTGGTTGTTGTTAATTAACAGATGTCGCTACTTTTTACTTTTTGCTGTTACTTAGCAGACTCTGTTGCTTTGTGAAGTCACTATTACTTAACAAACTTTTCCTACTACTTTTTGGTTGCACATTTAACAGACTTTTTGCTACTTGATTTGGTTGTTTACTTAATAGACTTTGCTACTTTTTATTCATTCGTTAGTTCTAAGAAACTTGCTACTTTATGAAGTCACAGATACATGAAAGACTTTGCTACTTTTTATGAGGTACTGTTACTCAACACACTTAGCTACTTTATGAGGTTGCTGTTACACAGAATTTGCTAACTTTATTTGTTTGCTTTTTACTTGTTAGACTTTCCTGCTTTATTTGGTCGTTGTTACTTAACAGATGTTGCTACTTTATGTGTTTACGATATGTAGCAGATTCTGCTACTTTGTGGAGTCACTGTTCCCAACAGACTTTGCTAGCTTATGAGGTTTTGGTTACTAAAGTAGTTTGCTACTTTATTTGGTCTTATGTTACTTAATAGACTTTACTACTTTATAAGTTTACATACAACAGACTTTGCTTCTTTGTTAGATGCTGTTATGAAACGGTTTTGTTACTTTATTTAGTTGTTGTTACTTAATAGACTTTTCTACTCTTTTTATTTTGTTGCTGTTATACAATGGAGTTTGCTACTTTATTTCGTAACTATTCCCATAGACTTTGCTACTTTTTCTTAGTTACCGTTACTTAACAGACTTCTTTCTTTATGAGGTCAATGTTACTTAACAGACTTTGCTACTTATTTGGTTGTTGTAACTTACCACACTTTGAACTTTTTTATTTGCTGCTGTTACTTAACAGACTTGGTACTTCATGTTATCAATGTTACTTAACAGACTGCTTTATGAGATTACTTTACTTTCTTAACAGACTGCTACTTTATGAGACTAATACACTGAACAGGATTTGCCTATTTATTTGTCACCGTTACTTCAACAAAGCTTGCTAGCTTTCAAGAAGTCACCTTACTTTTAAGACTTTGCTAATTTATGAGGATGATAAAACATTTAATATATTTTGCTACCTTATTTGGTCACTCTTACTTGACAGATTTGCTTCTTTATTTGATTGCTGTTATTTAAGATCATACTTTTTAGGTCATTGTTGTGTAACAGATTTGCATTTATTTGAATGATTTACTAATAATAGACATTGCTGCTTTTATTTACTGGATACTTCTCACAAAGCTACTATTAAGTTACTCGTTTCTAACAGACTTTGTTACTTTATTAGTGTAATTATTTCTTATGAGATCCTGATATCTAGGAAACTCCTCTTACAAAAATAGACTTTTTACTTTATTTGTTCACTGTTGCTTAACAGAGTTTGGCATTTGGTTTCATTACTGTTTCTGAACAGACTATTGTACTTTTATTTATAGTGTATTTTACTTAAGAGATTTTTAACTTATGAGGGGTTGCTGTTACTAACAGACTTAGCTACTTTTATATGGTCACTGTTATTTAACAAACTTTTGTTATCATTTGGAAGTTGTTAATTAATGACTTTGCTACTTTTTATAAAGCTACGCTACTTAACAGACTTTACTATCTCATGAGGTTACTATTATTTAAGGACTTTGCTATTTATGATGTCACTGTTACTTAACAGACTTGATACTTGAATTGGTTGCTGTTAATTAACACTCTTTGGTTATTTTACGAGGTTGCTGTTACATAACAAATTTTGCTACTTTTTTGCTCACATTTAACAGTTTTTAAGTTATATTATTTGGTCGTTTACTTACAGACTTTGCCAATTTATGAGATTACAGCACATTAACAGGCTTGCTACTTTATGAGATTGCTGTTACTAACAGGCTTTACTACTTTTTATCACTTTTATATAAAAGAAATTGCTGCTTTATTTGTTGATGTTACCGAACAGACATTCCTACTTAATTTGCTGAAGTTTGTTATCTGTCTTTGGTATTTTATTTCATTCCCATAATAATAGACTTGCTACTTTATTTCGTTGCTTTTACTTAACAGATTTTGCTGCTGTGTGAGGTCAGCTGCGCTTAAGAAACTTTGCTTCTGGATGAGGTTTCATTGTTATTTTACAGTCTTGCTACTTATTTGGGTGTTGTTACTTATCAGTCTTTGCTTCTTTTTATTTACTTGCTGTTACTTTACAGAATTTGCTACTTTATGAATTCACTATTACTTAATTAACAGAATTTGTTACTTTTAGTCTTAATACTAATGATTTTGCTACTAATTTTCAAATTGTTACTTTTCATTTATTTGGTTTTGTTACTTAACAGTTTCAGATGTAGAAGAAAAGAGAAGCAAGTGAAACCTCCCGAATGACTATAATATAAACATAGGCCTATTCTCTCTCTCTCTCTCTCTTTCTCCTTCCCATAACTCCCTCTTTCTCTTTTTCTCTCTCCCTCCCTTTCCCTCTCTCCCTCCCGTGCTCTTTCTTCCTTCCAATCTCTCTCTCTCTCTCTCTCTGTTTGTCTTTTCGTTTTCCAATATGAGTTTTAAGGAAGGCCCAGCGTCATGATTTCAGAGAGAGAGAGAGAGAGAGAGAGAGAGAGAGAGAGAGAGAGAGAGAGACACAGAGACCTGACACCAGAACGAGACCTGACTGGTTAACAGCCTCTCACCTCCTCACTCTCTCTCTCTCTCTCTCTCCATGGACAAGGCTTTTGCATGAGCGAATCCTTCGTGTTTTCATTTCGTTGTTTCGGAGAGAGAGAGAGAGAGAGAGAGAGAGAGTTAACAAGAAAAAGATGCCTTAACAAGAAAAAGATGCCTTGTTTTTACATTTCATAGAAATGATGCCTGTGACAGTTTATGGAAGCATTCCGTGACCTTAATATTCTAATAAGTCAGGAACACTGGTATTCTCTCTCTCTCTCTCTCTCTCTCTCTCTCTCTCTCTCTCTCTCTCTCATAGAAGCAGATTCACCATAACAGAAACGGCAGTACTAGGCCGATGTTCGTCTCATTTTGTTCGTTTCCCAACATGTGATTTAGGAAGGCCTTTATTGTTATTTCGGGAAATCTATAGTACGAGAGAGAGAGAGAGAGAGAGATTAGAGAAATCTCTCTCTCTCTCTCCAGTCACAGCATTCACGTTCGATTTGTTTTATTCTCGCCAATTTTAAATCGTTCAATTTTCACTCCAAAGGAGGCCCAGGATTCTCTCTCTCTCTCTCTCTCTCTCTCTCTCTCTCTCTCTCTCTCTCTCTCTCATGAAAACGTTGATTCACGCTTAGCGTCAGTATCAGAGAATTGTCATCTTTATGTCCACGCACCATAAGGTTGGGAATTGAGAATCTCACTCCAAGCTTTTCACTATGATTCTTGTATTTCTCTCTCTCTCTCTTTCTTTCATAATTCTCTGTTGTCTACAAGAAAGTGGTTTTCCTACCGTATTTTTGTGATAAATTTTGAGAACAAATAGGTTTGTCAAATAGGTAAATGGTTTCTTGTTTTTTTTTTATAAATATGATAACTGAGTGATAACAGCAATTTGGATATACAAATCAATTTAAACTAAATATAGCTCATTTATATATATCAGCAATTTGATGTTTACTCTGTGTCGCCTTATACCACAAAGCAGTAGGAATGATCAGATTCTCTCTCTCTCTCTCTCTCTCTCTCCCCTTCTAAGCCCCTGATAGATCCCTCGGGGGGAGGTTAGAACCCAGAGGTCTGCTTGGACGCCACAGATGTAAATAGCTACCCGGAACAGTGCTCAGATAGGCCTATCATATTCTTCTTCAGATTATGATTTATATATATATATATATATATATATATATATATATATATATATATATATATATATATATATATATATATATATATATATATATATATATATATATGCTTGGTCTCTAATGGTTCGCCCCCCCCTTATAAGGGTAGTGCCGTCAGTGCACCTCATGCGGTGCACTGTAGGCATTACTTAATAAGGTTCTTTGGAGCATGCCTTCTTAAACAGGCCCCTAGCTTTAACCCCTTTCGTTCCTTTTACTGTACCTCCTTTCATATTCTCTTTCTTCCATCTTACTTTCCTCAACCCTCTGCAACTGGTTTGAGGTGTTCCTCCAGCGCTGAATGACCTCATAGGTCCCAGGGCTTGGCCTTTGGTCTAAATTCTATTCTTTTCTATTCTAATGGGTTCGTGTGCAAAGCGTGTCCGGTGAACGACGAGTCAGTTGATCAGTTTGTGAAATGGTCAGCCATTATGGGTCTAGGTCTTTGTTCCAAGATTCAGGTCGTGCCTTCTAAATCTTCTTCTTTTACTCTTGCTCTTTCCACATCCCTCCCACACCCCCACCCCAGCGACCCTCAACAGTCGACTAACGAGTTTGGTACATGAGAAACAAGATGATACACTTTTTTTATAGACTGAGATGGCCTTATGCCAGCACGGCTTCTTGGCCTCTCCCGTACACATCATTTGAGGACATGAACGTCAAATTCCTTTTGAAACTGGAAGATAATTTTTATATTCTAATCATTGAAACCTATACCGAATTTAACTTTATTATTATTATAATTTGGCAGCAGACCCTCTTTTAAACAGGTTCTATTGAATATTATTGCTGCTTCAGCTGCATTTATTTTGTAGAAGACTTTTTCTATTTTCCTTATTGCGGACTTCTCTTCAGTGGAGGTGCGTGCTAACAGCTCGCCTATATTTGTCATTTCATGGGGGAAAAGTCAAAATCTGGATTCTGCTTCTTTATATATTCTATACAGTTAGTTCTATACAATTGTTGCCGCG
Source organism: Macrobrachium rosenbergii (assembly GCF_040412425.1). NCBI lineage: Eukaryota > Metazoa > Arthropoda > Malacostraca > Decapoda > Palaemonidae > Macrobrachium > Macrobrachium rosenbergii. The sequence continues at coordinate 4,808,824 of NW_027100725.1, forward strand.
ACGTTTCGACCGACTCTTCTGTCATTCTCCAGCGGGAGCTAGTAGAGGACTGGCAGATTGCATAGGTCCTTCTGAATTTATACACGGGCTTCAGCGGGGGATCATGGATGGCGAATTCTGATTGGTTGCAGTCAGCGAACTTCAAGCCAAATTTCTGCGGCGAAGCTCGATCCTGACAGATCTTCGCAACCTGGGAATGTCATTCATTCCAGCGTTCCCATTGGCCTGCCGTTGCATGATGTCATGCCGGCTGACATCATCGGTAGTTTGGCTGCTATTGGGCTGAGGATGAATGATGTCATTATCTACTCTTTCTGTCGTAGTCGGGGGATTGTCTCGAAGGGCGCCTCGCTCATCAGGGGCATCTCCATTCTCAGGGTTGTCGTTTTCAGGTATTCGTTGGATTTGGTGGGTGTTCTGCATTATTCTTCTTAAATTCGTGGGTAGGAGCGATGCCTCCTGCGTCGTATTCATTGTTGGTTTTCTCTCGGCAATGAGGAGCGCCTCTAGCAGGCGCAGACGTCGAGGGTCGGCGGCTCTCCCGATTATACTTATATTTTGTATAATACTGTCGCGGGAGATGGAAATATTGTGGGTAGCACGGGCGTGGTTCATGATGGCACCCTCCTGGGCGTGGCAGGAGATCCTTTTTGACAGACGCATCGTGGTCATTCCAATATAAGCGCCGGGGCATCCTCGGACAGGACATACAAATTGGTAGACCACGTTCTTCTGCTTGAGGGGTTCTCTTGCTGGCGGAAAGGGGTTATTCTTCATCACCAGATCACGGGTGCGGCGGTTCTTATAATAAATTACAAGATTTATTCTCTTACTGTCTTCGGTCGGGGTGACGTTTTCCATGACGATTTTCTTCATGGAGTTCTCGTCCTCACGGTACTGGGGATGCATCCGGGCCTTATAATAGATCTTGATGTCTTCTTGGGGGGCAGGTTGTGTGCTCTCACCGTTGTACCATTTTTCCAGGCCAGTTCGAATTTCTTTGTTGACGAGTTTGTTGGTGAAACCATTGTTCACCAACATTTGTGCAGCACGTTCGTCAACAAAGAAATTCGAACTGGCCTGGAAAAATGGTACAACGGTGAGAGCACACAACTTTAACAACTTTGCTAATTTATATACTCCCTGTTACATAACAAACTTTGCTACTTTACTTGCTAGCTGTTACTTAACACACTGTGCTACATTAGTTGGTCACTGTTACTTGACAGAGTTTGTAACTTTATTTAATTGCGGGTACTTAGCAAACTTTTCTACTTTATTTGGTTATTGTTACTTAACAGACTTTGCTAATTTATTTGGTTGATTTTACTTAACAGACTTTGCTACTTGATGAGGTGATTTTTATGTAACAGACTTTGTTAATTTATTTGAACTCTTTTACCATTAACAGACATTGCTGCTTTGTTTGGTCAGCGGAAATTCAGAGACTTTCCTACTCTATGGAGTGGTTTCTTAACAGACTTTGTAACTTTATTTGATTGTTGCTACCTACCAGACTTTGCTACTTTATGATGTCACTGTTACTAATCAGACTTTGTTACTTTAAGGGGTTGCTGTTATATAACAGACTTTGCAACATTATTTCGTTGCTGTTACTTAATAGAATTTGCAACTTTTTTGGTTACTGTTTCTTAACAGACTTTCCTACTTTATTTAGCTGATGTTGCTTAACAGACTTTGTTACCTTATGAGGTTGCTGTTACTAACATACTTAGCTACTTTATATGGTCAGTGTTATTTAATCATCTTTGCTACTTTATTTGGTATTTGTTACTTAACAGACTTTGCTACTTTATGAGTTAATTTTACTCAACAGACTTTGCTACTTTATTTGGTCACTGTTAATTAACAGACTTTGCAAGTTTATGATGTCAATGTTACTTAGCAGACTATGTTACTTTAATTGGTTGCTATTTTACGAACTTGCTGTTACGTAGCAGACTTGGCTACTTTATTTGGTCACTGTTACTTAGCAGTATTTGCTACATTATTTGGTCACTTACTTAACAGACTTTGCTATTTTATGAGGGTGCTGTTATTAACAAACGTTGCCACTTTATTTGGTCGCTATTACTTAACAGACATTGCTACATTATTTGGTTGCTGTTACTTAACAGACTTTGCTACTTTATTTCTTTGCTGTTAATTAATAGACTTTGTTACTTTATTTCGTGGCGGTTACTTAACAGACTTTGCTACTGTATGAGGTCATGGTTACTTAACAAACTTTACTTCTTGATGAGGTTTTTATGACTTCACAGCCTTTGCTACTTTATTTAGTTGCTGTTACTTATAAGTTTTTGCTACTTTATTTGGTTGATGTTACTTAACAGAGTTTGCTACTTTATGAGGTCACTATTACGTAGTAGACGTTGCCTCTTTATGAGGTTGCTGTTAGGTAAAAGAGATTGCTGTTTTATTTGGTCTCTGTTACTAAACAGATTTTTCTACCTTATTTGATTGCTGTTACTTAACAGAGTTTGCTATTTTATTTGCCTGTTGTTACTAATCAGACTTGGGTACTTTATGAGTTCAGTGTTACTTAACAAACTTTGCTTCTTTATGAGGTCACTGCTACTGAACGGACTTTGCTGCTTTTAAGGTTTTTGGTACGAAATATACTTTGCTACTTTATTTGGTCACTGTTACTTAACAGCCACTTTTAAATTATTTGGTAATGTCACTTAACACTCTTTGCTCGTTTTTTGATTGATGTTACTTAGCAGAATTTGCTATTTAATGAGGTCACTGTTACTTAGCAGACTTTGCTACTTTACTTGGTCACAGTTACTTAATTGAGTTTGCCACTTTATTTGGTGGCTGATACTAAAAACTCTGCTACTTTTTGAGGTCACTGTTATGTAACACTCTTTGTTACTTTGTTTGGTTGCTCTCACTTAAATGACTTTGCTACTTTATTAGATCACTGTTTCTTAACAGACTTTGCTCATTTATGAGGTCACTGTTACTTAACAAACTTTGCTTCTTTTTGAGGTCATTGCTATTGAACTTATTTGGTCACAGTTACTTAACAGACATTGGTACTTTATTTGGTTGTTGTTGCTACTTTATTTTGTTTATGGTACTTAGCTAGCTTGGGCACCTTATGAAGTCACTGTTACTTAACAGACTTTGCTACTTTATTTGGCAACTGTTACTTAACAGAGATTGTTCTTTATGATGTTGCTATGACTTAACAGACTTTGATACTTTATGAGATTTCTGTTACTTAACTGAATTTACTACTTTATTTAATTATTAACAGACTTTGCTATTTTATTTGGTCACTGTTACTTAACAGACTGTTCTACTTTATTTTTTTGTTTTTACTTAACAGGTTTTGTTTCTTTATTTTGTTGCTGTAACTTAACAGACTTTGATACTTTATGGTGTGTATTTTAAATAACAGAATTTACTACTTTATTTGGCCACAGTTACTCAATAGAATTTGCTACTTTACGTTTTGCTGTTACTTAAAGGACTTTGCTATTTTATGATGTCACTGTTACTTCACAGATTTTCTACTTTATGAGGATGGTGTTATTTAACAGACTTTGCTACTTTATGAGGTCACTGTTATTTAACAGACTTTGCTACTCATTGTGGTTGCTGTTACTTATCAGACTGCTTCTTTATTTGATCACTGTTATTTAACAGTATTTGTTCAGTTATTTAGTTGCTGTTATTTAAGAAGAAACTTTGGTACTTTATTTTTGGGTGTTTTTAATAGACTTTGCTACTTTAATTGGTCACTTTTACTTAACAGACTTTGATACTTTATATTTGCTGGTAATGAAGAGACTTTGGTATTTTATTTGGTCGCTGTTACTTAATAGAGTTAGGTACTTTATTTATTCACTGTTACTTAACAGACTTCGCTATTTTATTCGGTCACTTTTACATAAAAAAACTTTGCTACTTTATTTTATTGCTGTTACGTAACAGACTTTGCTATTGTATGAGGTTGCGGTTATGTAACAGTCTTTGCTACTTTATTTGGTTGCTGTTACTTAACAGACTTCTATACTTTATGAGTAAATGTTATTGGAAAGACCTTGCTACCTTATTTGGTCACTGTTACTTAACGACCTTAGCTTTTTTGTAAATTTTACTTAACAGACTTTGCTAATTTACAAAGTTGTGGTTATGTACCAGACTTTGCTGCTTTATTTGGTCACTGTTACTTAACAGATTTTACTACTTTATGAAGTTACTGTGAATTAACAGATTTTGCTACTTTAAAATGTCACTGTTACTTAGACTTTCCTACTTTATGAGGTACCTGTTAGTAACAGACCTTGCTATTTTATTTAGTCACGGTTACTTAAGAGACTTTACTACTTTATTCAATTGCTGATAATTAACAGACTTTGCTACTTTATGAGGTTACAGTTACTTAACAGACTTTGCTACTTTACTTGGTTGCTTTACTTACAGATTTTGCTACTTTTTGGTTACTGTTTCTTCACAGACTTTGGTGGTTTCTAAGGTCACTGTTACTTCACAAACTTTGTTACTTTATTTTGTCACTGTTACTTAAACAGACTTTGCTATTTTATGAGGTCACTGTTACTTAACAGACTTTGCTACTTAAGAATGTCACCGTTACCTACCAAAATTTGCTACTTTATGAGGTCAGTGGTAATTAACAGATTTGCTACTCTATAATATCACTGTTACTTATAAGACTTTTCTTCTTTATGAGGTTCCTGTTAAAAACAGACATTACTACTTTGTTTAGTGACTGTTAATTAACAGACTTTCCTACTTTATCTAGGTGCTGTTTCTTAATGGACTTTCTTGCTTTACTTGGTAACTTTTACTTAATAGACTTTGCTAATTTATTTGGTTGCTGTTACTTAACAGACTTTGGTACTTCATGAGGTTTGCTACTTAATTGATTGCTGTTACTTATTAAACTTTCCTACTTTATTTGGTTGTTGTTACTTAACAGACTCTGTTGCTCTGTGAAGTCACTATTACTTAACAAACTTTCCTACTACTTTTGGTTGCTGTTACTTAACAGACTTCTCTACTTATATTACTTAACAGACTTTGCTACTTTATTTGGTTGCTCTTACTTAATAGACTTTGCTACTTTATTCATTCGCTATTGCTTAAGAAACTTTGCTACTTTATGAAGTCACAGTTACATGAAAGGCTTTGCTACTTTATGAGGGTACTGTTACTCAACAGACTTAGCTACTTTATGAGGTTGCTGTTATTAACAGAATTTGCTAACTTTATTTCTTTCCTGTTACTTATTAGACTTTCCTACTTTAGTTGGTTGCTGTTACTTAACAGATGTTGCTACTTTATGTGCTTGCTGATATGTAGCAGACTCTGCTACTTTGTGGAGTCACTGTTCCTTAATAGACTTTGTTAGCTTATGAGGTTTTGGTTACTTAAAGTAGTTTGCTACTTTATTTGGTTACTGTTTTTTAACAGACTTTGCTTCTTTATTTAGTCTATGTTACTTAATAGACTTTGCTACTTATAAGTTTGCTGTTACTAACAGACTTTGCTTCTTTGTTAGGCGCTGTGTTATGTAACGGTCTTTGTTACTTTATTTAGTTGCTGTTACTTAATAGACTTTGCTACTTTTTTTTGTTGCTGTTACATAACGAAGTTTGCTACTTTATTTCGTAACTATTCCTCTGTAGACTTTTTACTTTTTTTTCTTAGTTACTGTTACTTAACAGACTTTCTTTATGAGGTCACTGTTACTTAACAGACTTTGCTACTTTATTTGGTTGCTGTAACTTACCACACTTTGCTACTTTATTTGGTTGCTGTTACTTAACAGACTTTGGTACTTCATGATATCAATGTTACTTAGCAGACTGCTACTTTATGAGATTACTGTTACTTAACAGACTGCTACTTTATGAGATTACTGTTACTTAACAGGATTTGCTAATTTATTTGGTCACTGTTACTTAACAAAGTTTGCTAGTTTATGAAGTCACCTTTACTTTTAAGACTTTGCTAATTTATGAGGATGCTGTTACTTAACACATTTTGCTACCTTATTTGGTCAATCTTTCTTGAAAGATTTGCTTCTTTATTTGATTGCTGTTATTTAACAGACTGCTACTTTTTAGGTCATTGTTATGTAACAGGCTTTGCTACTTTATTTGAATGATTTTACTAATAATAGACATTTTGCTTTATTTGGTCACTGATACTTCACAAAGTTTGCTACTTTATTAGGTTACCGTTTCTTAAGAGACTTTTTACTTTATTGTACTATTATTTTATCAGACTTTGATACTCTAGGAGGTCACTGTTACAAAATAGACTTTTCTACTTTATTTGGTCACTGTTGCTTAACAGAGTTTGCTACTTTATTTCATTACTGTTTCTTAACAGACTATTGTACTTTATTTGGTGTATTTTACTTAAGAGATTTTTTTAACTTATGAGGTTGCTGTTACTAACAGACTTAGCTACTTTATTTGGTCACTGTTATTTAACAAACTTTGCTACTTTATTTGGATGCTGTTAATTAACAGACTTTGCTACTTTATGAGGTTACTGTTACTTAACAGACTTTACTATCTTATGAGGTTACTATTATTTTAAGGGACTTTGCTAGTTTATGATGTCACTGTTACTTAACAGACTTTGATACTTTGAATTTTGCTGTTAATTACACTAACACTTTGCTATTTTACGAGGTTGCTGTTACATAACAGATTTTGCTACTTTTTGCTCTGTTACTTAACAGTTTTTGCTATATTATTTGGGCGTTTACTTTACAGATTTTGCCACTTTATGAGATTGCGTAAAAATAAATGTAATTTATTTTACTAGATACACTTATTTTTCTGTAATTTCTCACTGTAATATTTTCTCACACAGTTCTGTGTGTTGGCTTGCTTGGGGTAACTTTCTCTTTGGTTTATTCTGTGCATGACTTGTTTAGATAAATTTTTGTAATTTTAAGTTCGTATGCATAATGGCCTTATCTGTTGTTGGGTGGTCTTGAGGACCAAAACAAGCAATTCCCAGGAACTAATATTTTGTTTTGGTTTCCGAGCTAACGTGTGAGACAGCGGAGAAATGGAAACGAGTGGATTCTGCTACTAGGACTTGGACAGTAGTCTGTAGCTTCAGATATATTGACCTGAAGGGTTCACTCGTACAACCCGTTTGACACCGTGAGTGCAATGAAGAGGGCTTAACAGACGTGCCGAGAGAAACTGATCCTGTTTTATTACTAATGGATTCTCTTGACGTTTATGTTCTGAGTTTGGAGATGGTTCTTCACTAGACACGGGTTCACTCTTTCTCTCCCCCCCACCTCTTGACTTTGCATCCTGCACGGAGCGAATAACAGACAGAAAAACCTTCATTTGAACCATTCATGCTTCGCCCTTAAACTAAGGTAAGGCCATTAATGTCTTTTAGTCGAGGTTAAAGAAGTACTGACGTGACCTAAAAATAATAATAAAATAACTCTGTAAGGATAAGTTACCTTAAACTGTTTTCATGCTTTAGGCTATGCATAGTAATATTGTTTACCATTTATTTGTACAGTTCGGCGAGTGCTAGTTGGATGGAATCGGTCAGTTATAGCTCTTTATACGGATGGTGTTATTTTCCGCTGGTGGGTTATTGATTTAAAGTTAATATATGTTGATATTGTTATTTGAGAATATTTTATTTTGTCGGTCTGTCTTTAATTAGGTCCCTTCCTTGTTTGCTGTAGGTGTTAGGATTACCTGAGTGCAGTGACGACCGCTATTTGTAACGTGACTCATTTACCCTCCATTGGTAAATAAGGATATTTGTGTATTGCCATTACATTTAGTTATATAGTTCTCATGTTAAAGTCGGTGCCTTTCGAGTTTGATACAAAGTTTCTTATTTTTATTCGTGTTAATAATATAGCTTTCTAAACTTACAGGTTATGATACAGAGTCAGTAGCCCAATAACAGAAGGGTCGTTGAAACTAGAGAGGAACTGGGGTACTCAAGATTTTTTTTTCATAATGAATTTTATTAAAATACTAAAAATGACTTATGCATTTTATTTTAACCTCCATGTTTCACCACCTTAAAATTGTATTGAGGTTATTTAAATTTTCTGTATAAGGGATTCTTCGGTGAAGATTTTGGCGCCAATACGAAGACTATCATTTTCTCAAACTAGAGCATAGTCATTCATGTAAAAATGGCCACCTCCGGCGATTCCGGAGGAAATCGTTGGTAAGGGGGTTTTTTTTTGTGTTTGTTTGTGGGGTCCAGGGGTCCAATTCAGCCAGGACCCTTGTTATACTGCTGAAGAAAGAATCTTCAAGGAGTCTTCAGGGATTCTTCAGTGAGGATTTTGGCGCCAATACGAAGACTATCATTTTCTCAAACTAGAGCATAGTCATTCATGTAATGATGGCCACCTCCGGCGATTCCGGAGGAAATCTTTGCTAAGGGGTCCTTTTTTGGGTTTGTTTGTGGGGCCCAGGGGTCCAATTTCGGGCCAGTTTGTTATACTGGAATTTTCGACCTAAGGGGTCCAATTCAGCCAGGACCCTTTTTATACTGCTGAAGAAAGAATCTTCAAAATGAGCAAGTCTTGTAATATGGCTTATTTGAGAATGATTTTGTTTGTTTTTAATTTTTAGGGGCCCTTCCTTGTTTGCTGTGGGTGAAGAAGACTATCATTTTCTCAAACGATGCATAGTCATTCATGTAATGATGGCCTCCGACGATTCCGGGGAATCTTTGGTAAGGGGTCATTTTTGGGTTTGTTTGTGGGGTCCAGGGGTCCAATTCAGCCAGGACTTTGTTATACTGCTGAAGAAAGAATCTTCAAGGAGTCTCAGGGATTCTTCAGTGAGGATTTTGGCGCCAATACGAAGACTGTGTCATTTTCTCAAACTAGAGCATGGTCATTCATGTAATGATGGCCACCTCCGGCGATTCCAGAGGAAATCTTTGGGAAGGGGTCCTTTTTTGTTTTTTTTTTTTAATGGAATTTTCCAATTCAGCTGAAGAAAGAATCTTCAAGGAGTCTTCAGGGATTCTTCGGTGAAGATTTTGGCGCCAATACGAAGACTATCATTTTCTCAAACTAGAGCATAGTCATTCATGTAATGATGGCCACCTCCGGCGATTCCGGAGGAAATCTTTGCTAAGGGGTCTTTTTTTTTTTTTTTTTTTTGTGGGGGGGCCCAGGGGTCCAATTCAGCCAGGACCCTTGTTATACTGCTGAAGAAAGAATCTTCAAGGTGTCTTCAGGGATTCTTCGGTGAGGATTTTGGCGCCAATAAGAAGACTATCATTTTCTCAAACTAGAGCATAGTCATTCATGTAATGATGGCCACCTCCGGCGATTCTGGAGGAAATCTTTGCTAAGGGGTCTATCATTTTTTGGGTTTGTTTTTGGGGTCCAGGGGTCCAATTCAGGGACCCTTGTTATACAGCTGAAGAAAGAATCTTCAAGGAGTCTTCAGGGATTCTTCGGTGAGGATTTTGGCGCCAATACGAAGACTATCATTTTCTCAAACTAGAGCATAGTCATTCATGTAATGATGGCCACCTCCGGCGATTCCGGAGGAAATCTTTGCTAAGGGGTCCTTTTTTGGGTTTGTTTGTGGGGCCCAGGGGTCCAATTCAGCCGGGACCCTTGTTATACTGCTGAAGAAAGAATCTTCAAGAAGTCTTCAGGGATTCTTCGGTGAAGATTTTGGCGCCAATACGAAGACTATCATTTTCTCAAACTAGAGCATAGTCATTCATGTAATGATGGCCACCTCCGGCGATTCCGGAGGGAATCTTTGGTAAGGGGTCCTTTTTTGGGTTTGTTTGTGGGGCCCAGGGGTCGAATTCAGCCGGGACCCTTGCGTGGTGAAGGTGGCATAATCTAAACCTGGGGTGTAAAAAAAAAAAAAAAAAAAAAAAAAAAAAAAAACCAGTCCAGCCTCAAAAAATAGAACTTTCAAAATTTTCGACCTAACTAACCCTTGTTGGTACAGTTCTATTAATTTTGAGGATGCCAAATTTTTTTGGTCAATATTTTCAATTTCCAAAAATCGACGAATGGAAATTCAGACTTCCATAATTCTAAAATGACTCAAATTATTTATCTTACCTTTGCTTTTTCCAAAAAAATGGACCAAAATACAGGGGGCGCATTTGGACCCTGGTGTCTGTGGCATGGTTCCCCTCTGAGCAACGGGGCCTCAAAGTCGCCATTTTAATTTTTATAATAGAAATTCATGTTTCTATAACTCAAGAAGGCGACGACGTACTGATATGCTGTTTGAATTTTTTAATAGAACGGACCAAAATAGTGGGGGTGCATTTGGAGCCTCATGTCCGTGGCAGGCTTCCCCTCTTAGCTACGGGGCCTCAAAGTGGTCTTTTTAATTTTTACAATAAAAATTCAGGCATCCATAACTCAACAAGGACTCGACGTATTGATTTGCGGTTTGAATTTTTTAATGGAACGGACCAATTTACTGGGGGTGCATTAGGAGTCTCATGTCTGTGACAGGGTTCCCATCTTAGGTATGGGGCCTCAAAGTCGTGTTTTTAATTTTTATAATAGAAATTCAGGCGTCCATAACTCAAGAAGGCGGCAACGTATTGATGTGCGGTTTGAATTTTTTATTAGAACGGACCAAAATACTGGGGGTGTATTTGGAGCCTCATCTCATTGGCAGGGTTCCACTCTTAGCTACGGAGCCTCAAAGTCGATTTTTTAGTTTATACAATAAAAATTCAGGCATCCAAAACTCAGCAAGGCCTGAACGAATTGATGTTTTGTATGAATTTTTTTAATAGAACGGATCAAAATAAAGGGGCTCTAATTGGAGCCTCATGTCCGTGGCAGGGTTCCCTCTCGGCTATGGGACCTCAAAGTTGGTGTTTTTTGGTTAATTTTACATATGAACCTTGCAATTTCAAAATGACACCTGCATTACCTACAAGGCTACAGGAACCTTGAAACTGAAAAATGACACATGGAATACTACAACAGAGTGCCAATGATGAAAGGCTACCAGCTATATTAATGGTAGAAATTACCATTAAAATTGAAAAATGACACCTGTTATACTGCTGAAGAAAGAGTCTTCAAGGAGTCTTCAGGGAATCTAGGGTGAAGATTTTTGGCGCCATTACAAAGACTGTATCATTTTCTCAAACTAGAGCATAGTCATTCATGTAATGATGGCCACCTCCGGCGATTCCGGAGGAAATCGTTGGTAAGGGGTCCTTTTTTGTGTTTGTTTGTGGGGTCCAGGGGTCCAATTCAGCCAGGACCCTTGTTATACTGCTGAAGAAACAATCTTCAAGGAGTCTTCAGGGATTCTTCGGTGAAGATTTTGGCGCCAATATGAAGACTATCATTTTCTCAAACTAAAGCATAGTCATTCATGTAATGATGGCCACCTCCGGCGATTCCGGAGGAAATCGTTGGTAAGGGGTCCTTTTTTGTGTTTGTTTGTGGGGTCCAGGGGTCCAATTCAGCCAGGACCCTTGTTATACTGCTGAAGAAACAATCTTCAAGGAGTCTTCAGGGATTCTTCGGTGAAGATTTTGGCGCCAATACGAAGACTATCATTTTCTCAAACTAGAGCATAGTCATTCATGTAATGATGGCCACCTCCGGCGATTCCGGAGGAAATCTTTGCTAAGGGGTCCTTTTTTTTTTTTTGTGGGGCCCAGGGGTCCAATTCAGCCGGGACCATTGTTATACTGCTGAGGAAAGAATCTTCAAGGAGTCTTCAGGGATTCTTCGGTGAGGATTTTGGCGCCAATACGAAGACTATCATTTTCTCAAACTAGAGCATAGTCATTCATGTAATGATGGCCACCTCCGGCGATTCCGGAGGAAATCTTTGCTAAGGGGTCCTTTTTTGGGTTTGTAAGGCCCAGGGGTAAAATTTTTTGGGCCAATATTTCCAGTTTCCAAAAATCGATGAATGGAAATTCAGACTTGCATAATTCTAAAATGAATCTTAGCTACGGGGCCTCAAAGTCGATTTTTTAGTTTATACAATAAAAATTCAGGCATCCAAAACTCAGCAAGGCCTGAACGTATTGATGTTTTGTATGAATTTTTTTAATAGAACGGATCAAAATAAAGGGGCTCTAATTGGAGCCTCATGTCCGTGGCAGGTTCCCTCTCGGCTATGGGAACTCAAAGTTGGTGTTTTTTGTTAATTTTACATATGAACCTTGCAATTATGAACCTTGAAGGACACCTGCATTACTTACAAGGTTACAGGAACCTTGAAACTGAAAAATGACACATGGAATATTACAACAGACTGCCAATGATGAAAGGCTACCAGCTATATAAATGGTAGAAATTACCCTTGAAATTGAAAAATGACACCTGTTATACTGCTGAAGAAAGAGTGTTCAAGGAGTCTTCAGGGAATCTTGGGTGAGGATTTTGGAGCCAATACGAAGACTATCATTTTCTCAAACTAGAGCATAGTCATTCATGTAATGATGGCCACCTCCGGCGATTCCGGAGGAAATCTTTGCTAAGGGGTCCTTTTTTGGGTTTGTTTGTGAGGCCCAGGGGTCCAATTCAGCCGGGACCCTTGCGTGGTGAAGGTGGCATATTCTAATCCTGGGGTAAAAAAAAAAAAAAAAAAAAAAAAAAAAGTCCAGCCTCAAAAAATAGAACTTTCAAAATTTTCGACCTAACTAACCCTTGTTAGTACAGTTCTATTAATTTTGGGGATGTAAAATTTTTGGGCCCAAATTTCCAGTTTTCAAAAATCAGATTTCAAAAATCGATGAATAAAAATTCAGACTTGCATAATTCTAAAATGACTCTTAGCTACAGGGCCTCAAAGTCGATTTTTTAGTTTATACAATAAAAATTCAGGCATCTAAAACTCAGCAAGGCCTGAACGTATTGATGTTTTGTATGAATTTTTTTTAATAGAACGGATCAAAATAAAGGGGCTCTAATTGAAGCCTAATGTCCGTGGCAGGTTCCCTCTTGGCTATGGGACCTCAAAGTTGGTGTTTTTTGTTAATTTTACATATGAACCTTGCAATTTCAAAATGACACCTGCATTACTTACAAGGTTACAGGAACCTTGAAACTGAAAAATGACACATGGAATACTACAACAGTGCCAATGATGAAAGACTACCAGCTATATGAATGGTAGAAATTACCCTTGAAATTGAAAAATGACACCTGTTATACTGCTGAAGAAAGAGTCTTCAAGGAGTCTTCAGGGAATCTTGGGTGAGGATTTTGGAGCCAATATGAAGACTATCATTTTCTCAAACTAGAGCATAGTCATTCATGTAATGATGGCCACCTCCGGCGATTCCGGAGGAAATCTTTGGTAAGGGGTCCTTTTTTGTTTTTTTTTGTGGGGCCCAGGAGTCCAATTTAGCTGAAGAAAGAATCTTCAAGGAGTCTTCAGGGATTCTTCGGTGAAGATTTTGGCGCCAATATGAAGACTATCATTTTCTCAAACTAGAGCATAGTCATTCATGTAATGATGGCCACCTCCGGCGATTCCGGAGGAAATCTTTGGTAAGGGGTCCTTTTTTGATTTTTTTTGTGGGGACCAGGGGTCCAATTCAGCTGAAGAAAGAATCTTCAAGGAGTCTTCTTCAGGGATTCTTCGGTGAAGATTTTGGCGCCAATACTGAAGACTATCATTTTCTCAAACTAGAGCATAGTCATTCATGTAATGATGGCCACCTCCGGCGATTCCGGAGGAAATCTTTGTAAGGGTCCTTTTTTTTTTTTTTTTTTTTGTGGGGCCAAGGGTCCAATTCAGCTGAAGAAAGAATCTTCAAAGGAGTCTTCAGGAATTCTTCGGTGAAGATTTTGGCGCCAATACGAAGACTATCATTTTCTCAAACTAGAGCATAGTCATTCATGTAATGATGGCCACCTCCGGCGATTCCGGAGGAAATTTTTAAGGGGTCCTTTTTTTTTTTTTTTTTTGGGGCCCAGGGGTCCAATTCAGCTGAAGAAAGAATCTTCAAGGAGTCTTCAGGGATTCTTCGGTGAAGATTTTGGCGCCAATACGAAGACTATCATTTTCTCAAACTAGAGCATAGTCATTCATGTAATGATGATGCCACCTCCGGCGATTCCGGAGGAAATCTTTTGGTAAGGGGTCCTTTTTTTTTTTTTTTTGCCCAGGGGGGCCCAGGGGTCCAATTCAGCTGAAGAAAGAATCTTCAAGGAGTCTTCAGGGATTCTTCGGTGAAGATTTTGGCGCCAATACGAAGACTATCATTTTCTCAAACTAGAGCATAGTCATTCATGTAATGATGGCCACCTCCGGCGATTCCGGAGGAAATCTTTGGTAAGGGTCCTTTTTTTTTTTTTTGTGGGGCCCAGGGGTCCAATTCAGCTGAAGAAAGAATCTTCAAGGAGTCTTCAGGGATTCTTCGGTGAAGATTTTGGCGCCAATACGAAGACTATCATTTTCTCAAACTAGAGCATAGTCATTCATGTAATGATGGCCACCTCCGGCGATTCCGGAGGAAATCTTTGGTAAGGGGTCCTTTTTGTTTTTTTTTTTTTTTTCAGGGGCCCAGGGGTCCAATTCAGCTGAAGAAAGAATCTTCAAGGAGTCTTCAGGGATTCTTCGGTGAAGATTTTGGCGCCAATACGAAGACTATCATTTTCTCAAACTAGAGCATAGTCATTCATGTAATGATGGCCACCTCCGGCGATTCCGGAGGAAATCTTTGGTAAGGGGTTATTTTTTTTTTTTTTTTTTTTTGTGGGGCCCAGGGGTCCAATTCAGCTGAAGAAAGAATCTTCAAGGAGTCTTCAGGGATTCTTCGGTGAAGATTTTGGCGCCAATACGAAGACTATCATTTTCTCAAACTAGAGCATATTCATGTAATGATGGCCACCTCCGGCGATTCCGGAGGAAATCTTTGGTAAGGGGTCCTTTTTTTTTTTTTTTTTTTTTTTTTGGGGCTGAAGAAAGAATTCAGCTGAAAGAAAGAATTCTTTAATAGAATTCAGCCAGGGACCCTTTGAAGAAAAATGTAATGAAGGCTATTTTCTCAAAGTGGTCTAGAGCAATAAAAATTCATTCATCCATAAAAACTCGACGTATTGAAAAAAAAAAAATTTTTAAAAAAGTCAAAATTTTAAGGGGTTGCATTTTTTTCTCATTTTTTCCTGTGAGGTTCCCATCTTAATGGGGCCTCAAAGTGTGTGAAGGTGGCATATTTAATTTTTAAAAAAAAATTCCAGCCTCAAAAATAGAACTTTCAAAATTAGTAACAGTTCTATTAATTTTGGGGATGTAAAATTTTTGGGCCAATATTTCCAGTTTCCAAAAATCGATGAATAGAAATTCAGACTTGCATAATTTCTAAAATGATTCTTAGCTACGGGGCCTCAAAGTCGATTTTTTAGTTTATACAATAAAAATTCAGGCATCCAAAACTCAGCAAGCCCTGAATTGATTGATGTTTTGTATGAATTTTTTTAATAGAACGGATCAAAATAAAGGGGCTCTAATTGAAGCCTAATGTCCGTGGCAGGTTCCTCTCGGCTATGGGACCTCAAAGTTGGTGTTTTTTGTTAATTTTACATAGGAACCTTGCAATTTCAAAATGACACCTGCATTACTTACAAGGTTACAGGAACCTTGAAACTGAAAAATGACACATGGAATACTACAACAGAGTGCCAATGATGAAAGGCTACCAGCTATATAAATGGTAGAAATTACCCTTGAAATTGAAAAATGACACCTGTTATACTGCTGAAGAAAGAGTCTTCAAGGAGTCTTCAGGGAATCTTGGGTGAGGATTTTGGAGCCAATATGAAGACTATCATTTTCTCAAACTAGAGCATAGTCATTCATGTAATGATGGCCACCTCCGGCGATTCCGGAGGAAATCTTTGGTAAGGGGTCCTTTTTTTTTTTTTTTTTGTGGGGCCCAGGGTCCAATTCAGCTGAAGAAAGAATCTTCAAGGAGTCTTCAGGGATTCTTCGGTGAAGATTTTGGCGCCAATACGAAGACTATCATTTTCTCAAACTAGAGCATAGTCATTCATGTAATGATGGCCACCTCCGGCGATTCCGGAGGAAATCTTTGGTAAGGGGTCTTTTTTTTTTTTTTTTTTGGGGCCCAGGGGTCCAATTCAGCCAGGGGTCCAATTCAGCTGAAGAAAGAATCTTCAAGGAGTCTTCAGGGATTCTTCGGTGAAGATTTTGGCGCCAATACGAAGACTATCATTTTCTCAAACTAGAGCATAGTCATTCATGTAATGATGGCCACCTCCGGCGATTCCGGAGGAAATCTTTGTAAGGGGTTTTTTTTTTTTTTTTTTTGCCCAGGGGGGGCCCAGGGGTCCAATTCAGCTGAAGAAAGAATCTTCAAGGAGTCTTCAGGGATTCTTCGGTGAAGATTTTGGCGCCAATACGAAGACTATCATTTTCTCAAACTAGAGCATAGTCATTCATCATTCATCTAATGATGGCCACCTCCGGCGATTCCGGAGGAAATCTTTGTAAGGGGTCCTTTTTTTTTTTTTTTTTTTTTGTGGGGCCCAGGGGTCCAATTCAGCTGAAGAAAGAATCTTCAAGGAGTCTTCAGGGATTCTTCGGTGAAGATTTTGGCGCCAATACGAAGACTATCATTTTCTCAAACTAGAGCATAGTCATTCATGTAATGATGGCCACCTCCGGCGATTCCGGAGGAAATCTTTGGTAAGGGGTCCTTTTTTTTTTTTTTTTTTGGGGCCCAGGGGTCCAATTCAGCTGAAGAAAGAATCTTCAAGGAGTCTTCAGGGATTCTTCGGTGAAGATTTTGGCGCCAATACGAAGACTATCATTTTCTCAAACTAGAGCATAGTCATTCATGTAATGATGGCCACCTCCGGCGATTCCGGAGGAAATCTTTGGTAAGGGGTCCTTTTTTTTTTTTTTTTTGGGGCCCAGGGGTCCAATTCAGCTGAAGAAAGAAAAGGAGTCTTCAAAAATTCTTTCGGTGAAGATTTTGGCGCCAATACGAAGACTATCATTTTCTCAAACTCATAATTCTGAAATAGAAAAAAAAAGGGGTCTTTTTCAAATGAAGAAAGATCTTTTTCGATTCTTATTAACTAAATTCATTTGTTAGAGAAGTTCATGTAATGATTTCCGGAGAAAATTTTCTATTAATTTTGGAGATGTGTTTTTTTTTTTGGGCCAATATTTCCAGTTTCCAAAAATCGATGAATAGAAATTCAGACTTGCATAATTTTTCTAGAGCATAAAATGACTCTATTAGCTTTGGGGCCTCAAAGTCGATGAATTTTTATTCAGCTGAAAAATGAATTTATACAATAAAAATTCAGGCATCCAAAACTCAGCAAGGCCTGAACGTATTGATGTTTTGTATGAATTTTTTTAATAGAACGGATCAAAATAAAGGGGCTCTAATTGAAGCCTAATGTCCGTGGCAGGTTCCTCTCGGCTATGGGACCTCAAAGTTGGTGTTTTTGTTAATTTTACATATGAACCTTGCAATTTCAAAATGACACCTGCATTTTACAAGGTTACAGGAACCTTGAAACTGAAAAAATGACACATGGAATACTACAACAGAGTGCCAATGATGAAAGGCTACCAGCTATATAAATGGTAGAAATTACCCTTGAAATTGAAAAATGACACCTGTTATACTGCTGAAGAAAAGAGTCTTCAAGGAGTCTTCAGGGAATCTTGGGTGAGGATTTTGGAGCCAATATGAAGACTATCATTTTCTCAAACTAGAGCATAGTCATTCATGTAATGATGGCCACCTCCGGCGATTCCGGAGGAAATCTTTGGTAAGGGGTTTTTTTTTTTTTTTTTTTTGTGGGGCCCAGGGGTCCAATTCAGCTGAAGAAAGAATCTTCAAGGAGTCTTCAGGGATTCTTCGGTGAAGATTTTGGCGCCAATACGAAGACTATCAAGACTATCATTTTCTCAAACTAGAGCATAGTCATTCATGTAATGATGGCCACCTCCGGCGATTCCGGAGGAAATCTTTGGTAAGGGGTCTTTTTTTTTTTTTTTTTGTGGGGCCCAGGGGTCCAATTCAGCTGAAGAAAGAATCTTCAAGGAGTCTTCAGGGATTCTTCGGTGAAGATTTTGGCGCCAATACGAAGACTATCATTTTCTCAAACTAGAGCATAGTCATTCATGTAATGATGGCCACCTCCGGCGATTCCGGAGGAAATCTTTGGTAAGGGGTCCTTTTTTTTTTTTTTTTTTGGGGCCCAGGGGGGTCCAATTCAGCTGAAGAAAGAATCTTCAAGGAGTCTTCAGGGATTCTTCGGTGAAGATTTTGGCGCCAATACGAAGACTATCATTTTCTCAAACTAGAGCATAGTCATTCATGTAATGATGGCCACCTCCGGCGATTCCGGAGGAAATCTTTGGTAAGGGGTCCTTTTTTTTTTTTTTTTGTGGGGCCCAGGGGTCCAATTCAGCTGAAGAAAGAATCTTCAAGGAGTCTTCAGGGATTCTTCGGTGAAGATTTTGGCGCCAATCACTGAAGAAAGAAGACTATCATTTTCTCAAACTAGAGCATAGTCATTCATGTAATGATGGCCACCTCCGGCGATTTCGGAGGAAATCTTTGTAAGGGGTCCTTTTTTTTTTTTTTTTTGGGCCCAGGGTCCAATTCAGCTGAAGAAAGAATCTTCAAGGAGTCTTCAGGGATTCTTCGGTGAAGATTTTGGCGCCAATACGAAGACTATCATTTTCTCAAACTAGAGCATAGTCATTCATGTAATGATGGCCACCTCCGGCGATTCCGGAGGAAATCTTTGGTAAGGGGTCCTTTTTTTTTTTTTTTTTGTGGGGTCCAGGGGTCCAATTCAGCTGAAGAAAGAATCTTCAAGGAGTCTTCATTCTTCTTCGGTGAAGATTTTGGCGCCAATACGAAGACTATCATTTTCTCAAACTAGAGCATAGTCATTCATGTAATGATGGCCACCTCCGGCGATTCCGGAGGAAATCTTTGGTAAGGGGTCTTTTTTTTTTTTTTTTTTGGGGCCCAGGGGTCCAATTCAGCTGAAGAAAGAATCTTCAAGGAGTCTTCAGGGATTCTTCGGTGAAGATTTTGGCGCCAATACGAAGACTATCATTTTCTCAAACTAGAGCATAGTCATTCATGTAATGATGGCCACCTCCGGCGATTCCGGGGAAATCTTTTGGTAAAGGGTCCTTTTTTTTTTTTTTTTTGGGGCCCAGGGGTCCAATTCAGCTGAAGAAAGAATCTTCAAGGAGTCTTCAGGGATTCTTCGGTGAAGATTTTGGCGCCAATACGAAGACTATCATTTTCTCAAACTAGAGCATAGTCATTCATGTAATGATGGCCACCTCCGGCGATTCCGGAGGAAATCTTTGTAAGGGGTCCGATTTTTTTTTTTTTTTTTTTTGTGGGGCCCAGGGGTCCAATTCAGCTGGGACCCTTGCGTGGTGAAGGTGGCATATTCTAATCCTGGGGTGAAGACTATCAAAAAAAAAAAAAAAAAAAAAAAGTCCAGCCTCAAAAATAGAACTTTTGTTTTTTTTTCGACCTAACTAACCCTTGTTAGTACAGTTCTATTAATTTTGGGGATGTAAAATTTTTGGGCCAATATTTCCAGTTTCCAAAAATCGATGAATAGAAATTCAGACTTGCATAATTCTAAAATGACTCTTAGCTACGGGGCCTCAAAGTCGATTTTTAGTTTATACAATAAAAATTCAGGCATCCAAAACTCAGCAAGGCCTGAACGTATTGATGTTTTGTATGAATTTTTTTAATAGAACGGATCAAAATAAAGGGGCTCTAATTGAAGCCTAATGTCCGTGGCAGGTTCCTCTCGGCTATGGGACCTCAAAGTTGGTGTTTTTGTTAATTTTACATAGGAACCTTGCAATTTCAAAATGACACCTGCATTACTTACAAGGTTACAGGAACCTTGAAACTGAAAAATGACACATGGAATACTACAACAGAGTGCCAATGATGAAAGGCTACCAGCTATATAAATGGTAGAAATTACCCTTGAAATTGAAAAATGACACCTGTTATACTGCTGAAGAAAGAGTCTTCAAGGAGTCTTCAGGGAATCTTGGGTGAGGATTTTGGAGCCAATATCAAGACTATCATTTTCTCAAACTAGAGCATAGTCATTCATAATGATGGTAATGATGGCCACCTCCGGCGATTCCGGAGGAAATCTTTGTTAGTGTTTTTTTTTTTTTTTTTTTTTGTGGGGCCCAGGGGTCCAATTCAGCTGAAGAAAGAATCTTCAAGGAGTCTTCAGGGATTCTTCGGTGAAGATTTTGGCGCCAATACGAAGACTATCATTTTCTCAAACTAGAGCATAGTCATTCATGTAATGATGGCCACCTCCGGCGATTCGGAGGAAATCTTTTGTAAGGGGTCCTTTTTTTTTTTTTTTTTTGTGGGGCCCAGGGTCCAATTCAGCTGAAGAAAGAATCTTCAAGGAGTCTTCAGGGATTCTTCGGTGAAGATTTTGGCGCCAATACGAAGACTATCATTTTCTCAAACTAGAGCATAGTCATTCATGTAATGATGGCCACCTCCGGCGATTCCGGAGGAAATCTTTGGTAAGGGGTCCTTTTTTTTTTTTTTTGTGGGGCCCAGGGTCCAATTCAGCTGAAGAAAGAATCTTCAAAGGAGTCTTCAGGGATTCTTCGGTGAAGATTTTGGCGCCAATACGAAGACTATCATTTTCTCAAACTAGAGCATAGTCATTCATGTAATGATGGCCACCTCCGGCGATTCCGGAGGAAATCTTTGGTAAGGGGTCTTTTTTTTTTTTTTTTTGTGGGGCCCAGGGGTCCAATTCAGCTGAAGAAAGAATCTTCAAGGAGTCTTCAGGGATTCTTCGGTGAAGATTTTGGCGCCAATACGAAGACTATCATTTTCTCAAACTAGAGCATAGTCATTCATGTAATGATGGCCACCTCCGGCGATTCCGGAGGAAATCTTTGGTAAGGGGTCCTTTTTTTTTTTTGTGGGGCCCAGGGTTTTTTCTTCAAGGAGTCTTCAGGATTCTTGAAGACTATCATTTTCTCAAACTAGAGCATAGTCATTCATGTAATGATTTTACCACCCGGCGATTCCGGAGGGTCAGGGGTCCAATTCAGCTGAAGAAAGAATCTTCAAGGAGTCTTCAGGGATTCTTCGGTGAAGATTTTGGCGCCAATACGAAGACTATCATTTTCTCAAACTAGAGCATAGTCATTCATGTAATGATGGACTCCGGCGATTCCGGAGGAAATCTTTGGTAAGGGGTCCTTTTTTTTTTTTTTTTTTGTGGGGCCCAGGGTCCAATTCAGCTGAAGAAAGAATCTTCAAGGAGTCTTCAGGGATTCTTCGGTGAAGATTTTGGCGCCAATACGAAGACTATCATTTTCTCAAACTAGAGCATAGTCATTCATGTAATGATGGCCACCTCCGGCGATTCCGGAGGAAATCTTTGGTAAGGGTCCTTTTTTTTTTTTTTTTTTTTGGGGCCCAGGGGTCCAATTCAGCTGAAGAAAGAATCTTCAAGGAGTCTTCAGGGATTCTTCGGTGAAGATTTTGGCGCCAATACGAAGACTATCATTTTCTCAAACTAGAGCATAGTCATTCATGTAATGATGGCCACCTCCGGCGATTCGGAGGAAATCTTTGTAAGGGGTCCTTTTTTTTTTTTTTTTTTTGGGGCCCAGGGGTCCAATTCAGCTGAAGAAAGAATCTTCAAGGAGTCTTCAGGATTCTTCGGTGAAGATTTTGGCGCCAATACGAAGACTATCATTTTCTCAAACTAGAGCATAGTCATTCATGTAATGATGGCCACCTCCGGCGATTCCGGAGGAAATCTTTGGTAAGGGGTCCTTTTTTTTTTTTTTTTGTGGGGCCCAGGGGTCCAATTCAGCTGAAGAAAGAATCTTCAAGGAGTCTTCAGGGATTCTTCGGTGAAGATTTTGGCGCCAATACGAAGACTATCATTTTCTCAAACTAGAGCATAGTCATTCATGTAATGATGGCCACCTCCGGCGATTCGGAGGAAATCTTTGGTAAGGGGTCCTTTTTTTTTTTTTTTTTGTGGGGCCCAGGGGTCCAATTCAGCTGAAGAAAGAATCTTCAAGGAGTCTTCAGGGATTCTTCGGTGAAGATTTTGGCGCCAATACGAAGACTATCATTTTCTCAAACTAGAGCATAGTCATTCATGTAATGATGGCCACCTCCGGCGATTCCGGAGGAAATCTTTGAAGGGGGGTCTTTTTTTTTTTTTTTTTTTTTTGTGGGGCCCAGGGGTCCAATTCAGCTGAAGGGACCCTTGCGTGGTGAAGGTGGCATATTCTAATCCTGGGGTACGAAGACTAATTTTTCAAAAAAAAAAAAAAAAAAAAAAAGTCCAGCCTCAAAAATAGAACTTTCAAAATTTTCGACCTAACTAACCCTTGTTAGTACAGTTCTATTAATTTTGGGGATGTAAAATTTTTGGGCCAATATTTCCAGTTTCCAAAAATCGATGAAT